>NW_024747585.1:0-5000 GCF_018991925.1 Homarus americanus | reverse complement strand
TGGTGGCGGCTGCTGTGCTGTTTTTATAATTATTATTATTATTATTATTATTATTATTATTATCATTATTATTATCATCTTATATTCTTCCTCTTTATATTGTTCTCTCTGTCAACCATTTTGAAAGTAATTCAGGGAGTAGGTAGGAGGCATCTACCAAACAGGGAGGTACTACCGCCTGGGAAGCATAATGTATTGTCTAATGGTAGACCCTGCTGCCATATGGCATCACGAAAATTGTGACCAAGTTCCAGGTTGCTGATCTGACTTTCTGCCTCATTTACACACAATTGCAGGGTCTCAATTGTTTCTCTTACTATTGACAACACAACATACATGCGGTATATGGTTTTTAACTTTATTTATTTATTTTTTAATTTTTGTATTTATGAAGATTATAATTATTGTTATGTTTATTATTATTATTTTATTATTATTATTATTATTATTATTATTATTATTATTATTATTATTATTATTATTATTATTATTACTATTATTATTATTATTATTATCGTCCCCCAGGCCCCGATGTGGGTCAGTGACCTGTACCCGGTTGGGTTTATCCCCGTAAAAAAAAAAAAAAGATGAAAATTACCCGTACAGCTTAGTCCACCTGACGATTAAACACCCTAACCTAACCTAACCTAACCTAACCTAACCTAACGTAGAATAACTTGACGTAACCTAGCCTAATATAGCGTAACCTAACCTAATGCTCAGCAAGGGCGGATCCAGGGGTCCGGACCCCTCTTTTCATCAGAAATTCCAATACTTTTTCTTTAATGCAGTATTATACTCAGACATTTTTGGATAGTAAAAAGCATTTACTATTGACCTCAGAATATATCTTAATATCAAGTGCACATGGCCTCAAAATGCCCATGATATTGGTCAGATTTCGAAAATAAAAAATTATGGGGGGCTTACAGCGCCCCCCAAACCCCCAGCTGGGTGGGCTCGCTTTGTTCGCCATGTTCCCCCACCCTAAACTTCTTGGACCCCCCTCTTGATATTCCTGGATCCGCCCCTGCTCAGGGTAGGGTTAAGGTGCCTAATCATTAGGTGAAATAAGCTGGAATGGTTAATCTTTACATGATCAATAACCAGTATAAAAACACCATTTTTACAATTAAATAACCTCGAGGATAACATTACCAAAACAAAACAATGCAACTAAGGAAGAAGAAACCCGGGTCGTTTATTTTTTTATGGCGGGAAACCATTGGTGGCGCCGCTCTTAGCCGATGGTTCTTCCTTGTGGCAATATCCGGTGATGGTGACGATGGCTTTATGGCGGCCCAACACCACACGACCCCTCACTGTGGTGCTGGTGATGGTGGACGGTGTTATGCTGAAGGGGAAGATAATATTACTAACAGTGGAAGTAAAGGTCTGAACAATAATAATCATAATAATAATAATGAAAGTGCAAAGTGTGTTCCTATACTCTTGAATGCCCGTTATAGATGGTGTGGATATAGTACACTGTATACTAAATCTTCGGTACATATGGAGGCAGCTTGGCCGGTACCGCACTGGACTGTCTTCACTTTTCTGTCTTGTATATATTTATATTGTTTTTTATTATTAATTATTATTATTATTATTACAATATTATTTTTTATTATTCCCATTATATTATCATTAGTCTAATCATATTATTATTGACATCACTGTTATTATTAAGGTGCGGTGGCTGAGCATAACTAACAATAGTAATAATAATAATAATTAGGTTAACTAGCATTAGTGTAATTAATGTTAAGGTGAAGTAAGCAAGGATGGCTCTTCTTAAACTGAAATAAACTAAGCGGGGGCTAATGTTAAGACAATCCAAAACATCAAGGGTTAAACTAACATGACTGCTGAAGAACCTCGTAATGGCGGGAATAAGACAACTCAACAACTTCTTCACATCCTCCCTTAATATAATCTAATTACGTTACCGGTACCAGTAATTATGTCTGTCACCGGCCACTTATAACGGCTGGCTGCTTCAGGACATCCGCTTATGTAATAATTAATGTCAGGGGTAAGTTGGTTTTAGTGATGCTGATGGCGCGGGTCTTTTGTGGAGGTGGATTATGCCTTTTGTTTTATGGTGTTTATAATGATATGTAGTACTGTATAATGAAGGAGAATGACAGAGAAAGGGGGTAAAACTGAGAGATAAAGTTGAGAGAGAGGGAGGGGATAAAACAGAGAGAGAGAGAGGGAGAGAATCCCACTTTCTATTTTCAAGCTAATAATTTTCTGTTTCCTGTTTATTTAGATTTATTTCTTACTTTCTGCGACATTGCTGGAGCTGCCTGACTCTTGTGTATGTTCGTGTGAGTGTTGAGGTAGTGTGAGTGACTTGACACACACACATACACACATACACAGAGACACACACACACACGTACTAATGAAAATAACGAAAGAGAACGATAAGATAATTGAAGGAAATGGTGGAATATGACAATAAAAAACCCAGTTCATATTAGGAGAGTCGCTTTCATTTGGTGTGCCTTCTGGCTCTGAGGGAATGATTATGGGGGAACATATTTGCAAAACGTGTTGAAACATGTTTGAGCGTCCGTGCAACATGTACAAAACGTGTCCAGGCCAGTAAGGTCACGAGAGGTCAGGTGATGGTGTGGGAAAGACACAGGTGAGGGTGTCATGACTTTGTCTGGAATGTTGTGTGTGTGTGTGTGTGTGTGTGCGTGCGTGTGTGTGTGTGTGCGTGTGTGTGCGAAAGAAAGAGAGACACAGGGAATACATACATTACATAAGTACAGTTACCAGTCGAACCTAACTAACTTGATTTATCTTAACCTAACCTAACCTAACCTAACCTAACCATAAGAATTGTTACTGAATCATAATAAACGTCTGTTATAATGATCCTCAGTGTCAAGGGTCCGGTGTTAATGTTATCATCGTGGATTTTATTGTTATTATTATTTGCTTTATTGTTAGTTCTTATATTTTGTTCTTATTATTATTGTCTTTGTTATTGTTAGTATTATTGTCTTTGTTTCGTTGTTATTTTATCATTATTGGTTTTGTTGTTAGTTCTTATATTTTATTGTTAGTATTATTAATGTCTTTGTTTTTGTTATTATTATTTATTTAATCATTGTTTTTGTTGTAATTGTTATTATGTTTTGTTTGTTACTGTTGTCATTGTTGCTGTTGTTATTATTTTTAGTGCTTATAGTTGTTGATCTTGTTACCACTTATCATTCATTTTCCTTATCGCAATTATTATTATTAGTGGTATTATTAGGTTGAGGAGGTGAGGCGGGGTCAGGGGTGAGGTGTGAGGCGGAAAGAGTGAGGAAGGGATGAGGGGTGAGGAAGAGAGAGTGAGGGAGGGGTTATGCGGATAGAGGGATGGGTGAGGGAGGCTGGGTCAGGGGTGAGGTGTGAGGCGGGAAAGAGGGAGGGAAGGATGAGGGAAGAGAGTGAGGGAGGTGGCTGGGTCAGGGGTGCGGGGTGAGGTGAGGCAGAGAGGAGTGAGGAAAGGGTGAGGAATGAGAAAGAGAATGAGAGAGGGGTGAGGGGAAGCAGGGTCAGGGGTGATGTGTGAGGCGGAGAGGGTGAGGTGAGGTGATGGGTGACGAGCCCTGAGTAGTGGTAAGGGAGGTATGAGGCGGGGTGAGGGAGTGTGAGGTGAAGTGAGAGGTGAGGGAGTTGAAAGGTATCATTGTCGACATACCTACAGACAGGAGACAGGTAGGAAGCATGGCGCCAATAAACCTTTCACTAACCTACCCGTAATCTAACCTAATCTAACCTAACTTAACCTAACCTACCCGTAACCTAACCTAACCTAACTTTACCTAACCTTACTTAAACCTTTCACTAACCTAACCTCTGCCTTTCACTAGAGCGTCTTTACCATCTGATTCTTCCTTTTCTTTATAATTAACAATCGGTGATTTTTTTGTTAATGACACAAATAACAAACGGTGATTTTTTTTATTAATGACATAAATAACAAACGGTATTTTTTTCGTAAATGTCAATAATTATACGGGGTAATTTTTTTTTTCGTAGATAACAATTATGACACGTTTATACATAGAGCCACGTACAGTTCAGGAACTTTTGTGTACACTTCAGGAAACTTTGTGTCCACTTCAGAAAACTTGTGTACACTTCAGGAAACTTTTCAGGAAACTTTGTGTCCACTTCAGAAAACTTGTGTACACTTCAGGAAACTTTGTGTACACTTCTGGAAACTTATGTCCATTTCAGGAAATTTGTGTATACTTCAGGAAACTTATGTACACTTCATGAACCGTGTGTACAATTCAAGAAACTTTGTGCATACTTCATGAAATTTGTGTACACTATAGGGAACTTGTGTACACTTCAGGAATTTTTTTTACACTTCTGGAAACTTTGTGTACACTTCAAGAAATTTTTTGTACACTTCAAGAAACTTTGTGTACACTTCAGGAAACTTTGTGTACACTTCAGGAAATTTTTTGTACACTTCAAGAAACTTTGTGTACACTTCAAGAAATTTTTTGTACACTTCAAGAAACTTTGTGTACACTTCAGGAAACTTTGTGTACACTTCAGGAAACCTTGTGTACACCTCAGGAAACCCTGTGTACACTTCAGGAAACTTGTGTACAGTGGGTCGGTCTCCCAGCCGCTCTCAGCCGTTCGTAAGAAAACGGTGAAAGTGCTATATCATACACGATAGTCACTCTTAGGTTGAGATAACGAGAACAAATGGTGAATGTTTCCTGCTAATTAGGTAAAGTAGGTGGATAAAGGGGTCACCTGAAGACATACACACATTCCTCATGATTAAATACTCTAACCTCATCTAACTTAACCTAACCTAACCTAACATAACGTTTACCTAACATAACCTAATCTAAGCTATAACCTAACCTAACAGAACTTAACCTAATAAACCTAATAAAACATAACCTAACCCAACCTCCCCCCTCCCCTCTCCACCAAATAGCGTTAAAATGGTTAATCTTGAG
>NW_024747584.1:0-16492 GCF_018991925.1 Homarus americanus | reverse complement strand
CAGTGGTTAGGTTAGGTTAGGAAGTGTACACCTGTTGGGGTGCTATAATTTTGTTGAGTGATATTATTTTGCTGAAAGCCCTTAGGGCCTAGTCATTGTAGAGTATTTAATTTCTTATCTTTTATTACCATTCCTCAGTGACTGATATTATTTTGTTGAAAGCCCTTAAGGCCTATTCATTGTAGAGTAGTTAATTTCTTATTTTTTAATACCATTCCTCAGTGACTGATATTATTTTGTGAAAGCCCTTAAGGCCTGTTCATATGTGCAATTAACATTTCTTAATACTTTAAATTTATTGTTGCCTGTGTTTCTAATAATTTCTATGTCATGTATAACTTTTATTCCCCAGAGTAGTGTTTTAAGTTTAAGTTAAGAGGTGCGCATATTGGTGTACCATTATTTGATTGTGTTTGTAGTGTTGGAGGGAATATAAGTGTCTAAATTTTACAGTGTGTCTCATTCATCCCAGTCACAGACGCTATCCTTCCACGGGTCATGGACAGTTAATTTTGTGTAGTAGATTTAAGTGTTCTTGTGCTGGTTCGGGATTTTTCTCAAAGGGGCGCTTCCACTGCCTTTACCATCTATTAAATTTTAATAAACCCCAAGTCAAGTGAGAAATTAAAGTCCAGCAAATTCCGACCGGTTACAAATGGTAGCAGAGCGTAGTTTTTAATGTCGTGACTGATAGTACTGTGGTTGGGATAATGAACGCTATCATGTGTTGGTTAGCAATGGTAGGGATTGAACTCGCACTGATGCTCATCCTTGTGCCCGGACTGAGTTGGTTAGGCTTGACAATAGAGATGTGTATAAGGAGACAAGAGAAGACGGGAATGCTGCATTTAGCAAAAGGGGTGAGGTGCAGTCCTTAGAACAAAATTTTAGGGGGGTCGTATGCATGTTTTCTCAGCACATGAGGACAGTGCTGTCTTTTTTTTAGGGGGGTCGATTGTAATATTCAGAAATTTCAGAGTAATTTCAAATGCCCCGCCATGAGTGATACTGAGCGTTCAAGGTCATCTGAGGGGAGGGAGCGCTGCCTGCTCGTAGCGAGAGATTGTGGAACTAGGCCTATATGATATTAAATGTGATTTACCGAATTAATAATGATGCGATTCATGAAGTTAAGGGACTATTATTGAATTTGAAATTATTATAGATCGTTTAGCAGTCTGAATAATGTTACGGGTGTCCCAAGGAGTTATTAGTTAGGCGGAAAATATATCACGTAGGCCCAAGCTAGCGCCTTGGGGAGACGCGATGCTGGCTAGGCCAGTTCCGGAGAGCATTCACACAGACAAGACGTTCCGCGCGTCCATCAGAAATAGTCACGTGGCCTAGTCACCTGTGCTGCGCTATTGCAGTATAACAAGTAAGTCTCCTTCGATCTCAGACAGGGTTAGATAGGGCAGTGATAAAGTAAACTAGAGCTAACAGTGAGTTCATTTCAGGGTTTCCGTCAGAACCCACTTGACTGGAGTTGACCGGAGTTGACTGCGAGAGATTGACTGCCGTTGATGATTGAGGGTGGCGATTGTCGCCATTGGACCGATCAGTGTAGGCCTGTCACTGTTTAGCGGGGTAGCAAAGGATCTCTTGAGTGAACGAGTGCTCCCGACAACTAACACGACACAGGACCAGCATCAGCAGTGGGTGATCAGTTCTTACCACTCCGGTGCACAACCCCACATGTCCCGAGCAGCTAGTGAAACCCTCTTGCTAACGGGAAGCTAAAGTTTCTCTCAACTGCACAAGGTCTGATTGGCTCACTCTCTTCCTGCCCATGGACACACTGGGAGTACACTGAGGCTATCTGAGTATATTAATGGTCACACACTGAGACCGTGAGTCTAGGACTCTAGGAGATACCTAGAGGAACATTTTATCTTCCTTATCACGGGTGTAGTTAACACCATTCCTCAGACTGATATTATCTTGACGTGTGTAGTTTAATATTTCTTAAATAATTTTGATAGTAGTGTTTTTTTGAATGTTTGTGCCATTAAGTGGAACCAGAGTGATACTGTGATTTGATTCTTTTAATGCCTCTAATTCTTCATAATTCTGATCTCAGGTATAACCTTGTTCCCCAGAGCAGTGGTTAGGTTAGGTTAGGAAGTGTACACCTGTTGGGGTGCTATAATTTTGTTGAGTGATATTATTTTGCTGAAAGCCCTTAGGGCCTATTCATTGTAGAGTATTTAATTTCTTATCTTTTATTACCATTCCTCAGTGACTGATATTATTTTGTTGAAGACCCTTAAGGCCTATTCATTGTGGAGTATTTAATTTCTTATTTTTTAGTACCATTTCCTAAGTGACTGATATTATTTTGTGAAAGCCCTTAAGGCCTGTTCATATGTGCAATTAACATTTCTTAATACTTTAAATTTATGGTTGCCTGTGTTTCTAATAATTTCTATGTCATGTATAACTTTTATTCCCCAGAGTAGTGGTTAAAGTTTAAGTTAAGAGGTGCGCATATTGGTGTACCATTATTTGATTGTGTTTGTAGTGTTGGAGGGAATATAAGTGTCTAAATTTTACAGTGTGTCTCATTCATCCCAGTCACAGACGCTATCCTTCCACGGGTCACGGACAGTTCATTGTGTAGTAGATTAAGTGTTCTTGTGCTGGTTCGGGATTTTTCTCAAAGGGGCGCTTCCACTGCCTTTACCATCTATTAAATTTTAATAAACCCCAAGTCAAGTGAGAAATTAAAGTCCAGCAAATTCCGACCGGTTACATATATATATATATGCAAGTAAATCACTGTAGGTGCGCGTGATCTAGGTATATGCTGTAACCACAAGGAAAGAAGAAAACACAAAGTTCCCAAGTGCTTTCGTGAAATTCACATCATCAGGGGTGAGTACAGACTAAGGAGAGGTACAAAACAAGGTGTATATATATAGAGAGGAGGGTGAGATCAGGTCCACAATGGTCAGGTATTAGGTAATGACCCTATTAATCTTTAAATAGCATCGCAAAGGTCGGTAGTCAGGTCAGAGGGTAAGGTGACTCAACCTTCTCACCTGGTTACAAATCTTCTTAATAATAAATTTGTCCAGTTTGTACATGCCATTACTCAAATTCATGTTGACTGAAGTCTCTATTGAGAGGCAAAGCTACTCTCATTATGTGTGTATGTAGAAGGCTCCTGGATGATGATGATGATGGGAATTAGAATGGGGGTGGAGGAGAAGGGAGAAGAGAAGGCATTGGGGTGGAAGAGAAGTCACCCCATGGCGCCATTTCACCCATAAAATTTTAGTTTTCTTGGTGTAATTCAAGATTATTTTCTTTAAATCAACACTGCACTGCATTATATATTATCAATTTGTAAAATAAATTTCAAAATGACCAATAATTTGCTTGGAAACACAGAAAAAGCGTGCAGTTGAAGAGAGTCTCAAGCAAGATGTTACCTCCACTGAAAAGACAGAGACTGAGGCCTGTTTGGCGTGTTGACAGGCTGGATGGAGCGCATAAAACAAGTTTCCTGTACTTCAATTATGTTCAATAATTGTTAAAATGACTAAAAATTTTAATATTAAAGTTTTAAAATTATTGAATAGTATAAACTTCTTAATATTTACTAAAATAGTAAGGAATTTAAGCCCTAGAACTTATTATTGTAATGGCGGACTAATACTACAGCTGGTGAACTGCCAAATGCAAGAGAAAACATGTTGAGGTCCGCTCGTAAGAAACTCGTTAATCGAGGGATTGCTCCTTAACCGAAGTTAAGAATCTTATGGAAGGTAAATCTTTACCCGAAATCTCGTTAACCGAGGGATCACTGTGTGTATATATGTATATATATATATATATATATATATATATGTTTCATTAGCCTATAAAGAGCGCAGACTTCTACATATAATCAACAACTTCACCCCACCAGGACTCGAACCCACGATCTTATGTGTGTGACCAGGGAACGTTACCTCTAGACCACAAGGACACTAAAAGCAGGCTTTGTGTGAAATATAACAAAGTTTAGGACTGCTTTTGTGTCTAACGTGGTCTAGAGGGTTCCCTGGTCAAAAAAAAAAAAAAAAAAAAATATATATATATATATATATATATATATATATATATATATATATATATATATATATATATATATATATATATATATATATATATATATATATATATATATATATATATATATATATATATATATATATATATATATATATATATATATATATATATATATATATATATATATATATATATATATATATATATATATATATATATATATATATATATATATATATATATATATATAACCACAAGGAAAAAAGAAAACACGAAGTTCCCAAGCGCTTTCGTGTAATTCACATCTTCAGGGGTGAGTACAGACTAATTAGAAATACATAAGGCATATACTGTATATACAGAAGAGGTGGGTGAGATCAAGTCCACAATCTTTTTATAGAACCGATCCCAAGCCCACCCATGACCATAAGAATCTCTTAGTATTACAATTTCACAAAAAATTTCTTTCAAATCCCTTTACAACTTAAAACCTGGAACGTCAATGTGGCATTTAAAAACTCATGCACTTAACGTTAAACAAATGTTAATCAAGAACTCCCCGAACAATACAGGCGGCTGCATTTATAAGGTTCCTAGCAAGGAATGTAATATATTTTACTTAGGCCAGCCAGGTAAAGATCTTGTAACTAGACTTAAACAACATAAATATAGTGTTAGGACATGCCCGAATCCAATTCTCTGTTTGTTCATTTGAGGGATAATAAGCATTGCATTGACTGGGTTAATGCCTCCTCAATATTACCTTGTAATTAAATTGACAGTAGGAACATTATAGAATCCAATCTCATTAAACATACCGAATCCGTCAACATGAATTTGAGTAATGGTATGTACAAACTAGATAATTTCGTAATTAAGAAGATTTGTAGGTGCACGTGATCCAGGTATATGCTGATAACCACAAGGAAAAAGAAAACATAAAGTTCCGAAGCGCTTTCGTGTAATTCACATCTTTAGGGGTGAGTACAGACTAAGGAGAAATACATAACAAGGCAAATATATATACAGTAGAGGACGCTGAGATCAAGTCCACAATAGTCAGGTTATTAGGTAGTGACCCTACTAATCTTCAAAGAGCATCGAAGCAGTCGGTAGTCAGGTCAGAGGGTAAGATGACCAACCTTCTCACCTAGTTACAATCTTCTTAATTACGAAATTATCAAGTTTGTACATATCATTACTCAAATTCATGTTGACAGATTCGGTATGTTTAATGAGACTGGATTCTATAATGTTCCTACTGTCAATTGAATTACAAGGTAATATTGAGGACGCATTATCCCAGTCAATGCAATGCTTATTATCCCTCATATGAACAAACAGAGAATTGGATTCCTGGCCTGTCCTAACACTATATGTATGTTGTTCAAGTCTCGTTACAAGATCTTTATCTGTCTGGCCTAAGTAAAACAGATTACATTCCTTGCAAGGAACCTTATAAATGCAGCCACCTGTGTTGCTGGGGGAGTTCTTGATTAACATTTGTTTAACGTTAAGTGCATGAGTTTTTAAATGCCACATTGACGTTCCAGGTTTTTAGTTGTAAGGGAATTTGAGAGAAATTTTTGTGAAATGGTAATACTAAGAGATTCTTATGGTCATGGGTGGGCTTGGGATCGGTTCTATAAAAAGATTTCTTAATAATGTTCAGGCATTTGTCTATGAAAGATCTAGGGTACTTAAGGTTCAAGCCAATATTATAGATGTATTTATATTCCTCATCAATGAATTCCGGGCTGCAAATTCTCAAAGCACGTGAAAACATTGATGAAAATACTAACTGTTTGACTCTATTATGGTGGGCAGAATAATAATGAATGTATAAACACACATTAGTAGGTTTCCTATAAATACTGAACTTAAAGGCGTTACCTATTCTGTGGATTAGACAGTCTAGGAATAGCAATTTACAGTCATGCTCTAAATCCACAGTGAATTTGATCGAGGGGGCTAAGTTATTAAGTTGTGTCAGGAAAGCTTTTAGGTCCTCATTACATGGCCAGAGACATAATACATCATCTAAATATCTATACCAGACTGCTGAAGGTGGTAAAATATTACTTAATAGTTACTTTTCAAAGAATTCCATATATAGGTTGCTTAATACTGGTGAGAGTGGATTACCCATTGCCATCCCAAATTTTTGAGCATAATATTCTCCTTTGAATTCAAATTTACAATCCTTTTACATAGTTTGATCAATTCGATGAAGTCGTCTTTCGAGACGGGCAATGAAATATAATGTATTTCTCCTTAGTCTGTACTCACCCCTGAAGATGTGAATTATACGAAAACGCTTGAGAACTTCGTGTTTTCTTTTCCTTGTGGTTATCAGCATATATATATATATATATATATATATATATATATATATATATATATATATATATATATATATATATATATATATATATATATATATATATATATATGTGTGTGTGTGTGTGTGTGCGTGTAATATTCAGAAATTTCAGTGTGATTTAGATACGCGCGCCATATTGGGATACTGAGTTTTCAAGGTCGTCTGAGGGAGGACAGCGCTCCCGCACGTAGTGAGAGCTTCTGGAACTAGGCCTATACGATATTAAATGTAATTTACCGAATTAATATGGACGCGAATCGTGAAATAAAATGACATTATTTAATTTGAAATTTTTATAGATCGTTTCTCGGTCTAAATATGTTATGTGTGTCCCAACGAAGCTATTAGTTATGAGGGAAAATATGTCACTAGGCCTAGCTAACGCCTTGGGGTGACACAAAGCTTTCTGGTCCTCAGTTTTGATAAAGCTATCGTACAGACAGGACATCTCTGCGCATCTGTCCAGAAAAAATGGTCACGTGGTCTAGTCACCTGTCTTGCGACATTGCAGTATAGCAAGTAAGTCTCATTCGATCTCAGACAGGGTTTAGATAGGGCAGTGATAAAATTAGCAATAGCTAACAATGAGGACATTGCAGGGTTTTCGTCAGAACCCACTTGACTGCGAGCGTTGACTGCTAGTGATGACTGCAATTGTTGACTGACGTTTGAGACTGCCGTTGATGATTGATGATTAGCGATTGTCGCAGTTGGAACGATAAGTGCAGGCTTGTCACTGGTTAGCCGGCTTAGCAAGGGATCTCTGGAATGAAACCAGCTGTCTGGGTGCACAACTAACTACGTGGGACCATCGTCTGGTCTTGGTTGACTATCGTCTGGGGTCGCCAGATCTCTTCTACCTCGGCTCACGATATCACATAACTTCAAGCAGTTAGTGAAAACCTTTTATTCTGAGAAGCTAAGGCTTCTCTCAACTGAACAAGGTCTGATTGGCTCACTCCCTTCCGTTTCATGGATGTACTGAGTGAAAAATGAGGCCAGCTGAATGAATGAATGGTCACACAGAGAGACCAGGAGTCTAGTGGAACTTAGAGGTACATTTTCCAAGGTGGAGAAAGGCTTGTTTGGGCCTTAAACTACGGGTGCCTGTTGGTTGTGCCTTAAAAAACTACGGGTGCATGTGGAATCTATGTGTTAGGTTAAGAAGCATGGTTTATGGGGGTTGGTGGACTCAGTAACTTCTTAATATAGTGATAATATTTTTACAGTGACTGATATTGTCTTGCTGTGTGTAGTTAATATTTCTTAAATAATTTTGATAGTATTGTTTTTTTAACGTTTGTTTCACTAATTGATGCCAGAGAATGAGGGAAATTTTTCAGATGAGGTTCCTCCTTTCTGTTGTAAGTGATACTGTGGTTTAGTTCCTTTAATGCAGTTAATATTTCTTTATAATTTCTATTTTTTATACCATTTCCTCAGTGAGTGATATTATTTTGTTGAAAACCCTTAAGGCCTGCATCTGTTGGTAACATAATTTTATTGAGTGCCCTTAAGGCCTATTCATGGTGGAGTTAATAATTTCTTATTTTGTATGCCATTTTCTCAGTGATTGATATCATTTTGTTGAAAGCCCTTAAGGCCTGTTCATGTGTGCATACAACATATTCTTAATACTTTGAATTTATTGTTGTCTAATGAGGCATTTTCTGAGTTTCTTATCATTTCAATATCATGTATAACTTTTATTCCCCAGAGTAGTGGTTTAAGTTCAGGTTAAGAGGTGTGCATATGTTGGTGTACCATTATTTGATTGTGTCTGTAGTGTTGGAGGGAATAGAAGTGTCTAAATTTTACATTGCGTCTCATTTACCCCAATCACAGATGCTATCTTTCCACGGGTCACGGAGAATTTATTTTTGTTAGTAAATTTAAGTGTTTTTGTGCTGGTTCGGGTTTTTTTCTCCAAGGCTCGCTTCCACTGCAATTTCCATCTAATAATATTTAATAAACCCCCAGTCAAGTGAGAAATAAATTGCATCAATTCCGACCGGTTACAAATGGTAGCAGAGCGTAGTTTTTAATGTCGTGACTGATAGTTCTGTGGTCGGGATAATGAACGCCATAATGTGTTGGTTAGAAATGGTAGCGATTGAACTCGCACTGATGCTCATCCTTGTGCCCGGATTGAGTTGGTTAGGTTTGACGGTAGAGGTGTGTATGAGGAGGAAGAGAGACAGTCACGAGACCTTGGTACAGCTGAGAGAGGAGTTCGGGGACTTAAAGAGGGATTATCAGGCACGGGTAAACAGGTTCAAGTGGGAGTTTCAGGCACATATTCAACAGTTCAGGGAGGAAACAAGGGGTGAATGTCAGGCACACGTCCAGCAGTCAAGGGAGTGTCAGGTCCAAGTGGGAAAATACAGGGGTACGTAAGTAGTTCAGAAAGGTCGATCGAGCCCTCCAGCTGAGAGACGAAGACGAAGCCGACAAATTACAGTTTAGGTGTGCATGGTAATGAAAAAACGCAGGTTTTCGAGGGTGAGTTGGAGGAGTCGTCAGTAGGGCAGAGGGGATTGGAGAGATGGCTAGGTCAGAAATGTGCGTTGAGTAGTGGTTGCTGTCATGAGCGGTATTGAGTTGCTGTCATAAGCGGGAGTGAGTTGCTGTTATGAGCGGGATTGAGTGTACGGTTGTAATGGCCAGGGCCTCACGAATATGGACTGGTACATTTTCAGAGGGCTGGTCTGCCGGCATGAGGTTCAGAGACGTGGATTGAGTGGATCGTTGAAGACGTGAGAGCGTTCGTTTGGATTGAGTATAGTTTTTGACACTGGTTCCTCTTAGTTCAAGGGCCAGGCAAAGGAGAGCATGTTTGTTTTGGATTGAGTGTTGTTTTGACACTGGTTCCTCTTAGCTCAAGGACCAGGCAAAAGGAGAGCATGTTTGTTTTGGACAGAGTATTGTTTTTGACACTGGTTCCTCTTAGTTCAAGGGCCAGGCAAAGGAGAGCATGTTGGTTTTGGATTGAGTGTTGTTTTGACACTGGTTCCTCTTAGTTCAAGCGCCAGGCCAAAGGAGAGCATGTTTGATTTGGTTCTGGTATTATTTTTGACATTGGTTCTCTAGTTTAAGGGCCAGGCAAAAGGGGAGCGTGTTTGTTCTGGTTGGTTTTAATTTGGACTAGGCAAGAAATGGAGTTGCTGGCTGCGAGTTGGAATAATGCAGATTTGAAGGTGGTTTCTAAGTTGTTCTCTCAGCACATGAGGGCAGTGCTGTTTTCTTTTAGGGGGGTCGAGTGTTAGCGAGAGAGAGAAAGGGAGAAGAGAAGACGGAAATGCTGCTTTGGCATGTTGCAGGTGTGAGATGCAGTTATTAGAACAAGTCTTTTCTGGGGTGGTCGTTGCATACTTTTTCTCAGCACATGAGGACAGTGCTGTCTTTTTTTAGGGGGGTCGATTGTAATATTCAGAAATTTCAGTGAGATTTACGCGCCATATTGGGATACTGAGTTTTCAAAGTCGACTGAGGGAGGACAGCGCTCCCACACGTAGTGAGAACTTCTGGAACTAGGCCTATACGATATTAAATGTAATTTACCGAATTTATATGGACGCGAATCATGAAACTAAATGACATTATTAAATTTGAAATTTTTATAGATTGTTTCTCAATCTAAATATGTTACGTGTGTCCCAACGAAGCTATTAGTTATGCGGGAAAATATGTCAATAGGCCTAGCTAACGCCTTGGGGAAACACGAAGCTGGCTGGTCCTCAGTCACACGAAAGTGATTGGACAGACAGGATGTCTCTGCGCGTCCGTCTAGGAAAAATGGTCACGTGGTCTGGTCACCTATATTGCGACAGTGCAGTATAACAAGTAAGTCTTATTCGATCTCAGACAGGGTTTAGATAGGGCAGTGATAAAATTAGCAATAGCTAACAATGAGTTCATTGCAGGGTTTTCGTCAGAACCCACATGATTTCGAGCGTTGACTGCAAGTGATGTCTGTGATTGTTGACTGCCTTTGAGACTGCCGTTGATGATTGATGATTAGCGATTGACGCAGTTGGAACGATCAGTGCAGGCTTGTCACTGGTTAGTGGGGTAGCAAAGGATCTCTGGAGTGAAACCAGCTGTCTTTGTGCCCAATTAACGACGTAGGACCATCGTCTGCCCTTGGTTGACGATCGTCTGCGGTCGCCAGATCTCTTCTATCTCGGCTCACAATATCACATATCTTCAAGCAGTTAGTGAAAACCTTTTAAGACGACAAGCTAAAGCTTCTCTCAACTGAACAAGATCTGATTGGCTCGCTCCCTTCTGTTTCATGGATGTACTGAGTGTAAAATGAGGCCAGCTGAGTGAATGTATGTTCATACACTGACACTAGGAGTCTAGTGGAACTTAGAGGTACATTTTCCAAGGTGGAGAAAGGCTTGTTTGGGCCTTACACTATGGGTGCCTGTTGGTTATTCCTTAAAAAACTACGGGTGCATATGGAATCTATGTGTTAGGTTAAGAAGCATGGTGTACGGGTGTTGGTGGACCCAGTAACTTTTTAATATAGTGATAATATTTTTTCAGTGTCTGATATTGTCTTGTTGTGTGTAGTTAATATTTCTTAAATAATTTTGATAGTATTGTTTTTTAATGTTTGTGTCACTAACTGATGCCAGAGAATGAGGGAACTGTTTTTTCAGATGAGGTTCCTCCTTTCTGTTGTAAGTGATACTGTGATTTAGTTCCTTTAATGCAGTTAATATTTCTTTATAATTTATATTTTTATACCATTTCCTCAGTGAGTGATACTATTTTGTTGAAAACCCTTAAGGCCTGCATCTGTTGGTAACATAATTTTATTGAGTGCCTTAAAGGCCTATTCATGGTGGAGTTAATAATTTCTTATTTATTATACTATTTTCTCAGTGATTTTTATCATTTTGTTGAAAACCCTTAAGGCCTGTTCATATTCTTATTACTTTGAATTTATTGTTGTCTAATGAGGCATTTTCTGAGTTTCTAATAATTTCAATATCATGTATAACTTTTATTCCCCAGAGTAGTGTTTTATGTTCAGGTTAAGAGGTGTCCATATGTTGGTGTACCATTATTTGATTGTGTCTGTAGTGTTGGAGGGAATAGAAGTGTCTAAATTTTACAGTGCGCTCATTTACCCCAATCACAGATGCTCTCCTTCCACGGGTCATGGAGAATTCATTTTTGTTAGTAAATTGAATTGTTTTTGTGCTGGTTCGGGTTTTTTCTTCAAGGGGCGCTTCCACTGCAATTTCCATCTAATAATATTTAATAAACCCCTAGGCAAGTGAGAAATATATTTCACCAATTCCGACCGGTTGCATATATATTATAAACAATGCATCTCACCAAACGGGAATCGAACCCTGGATCTGTGCATGTGAAAAGGGTATGCTACTACGGTGCCATAAGGAAAACACAAGCAATCCTAGGGTTTGCTTTATTTCACACAAAGCCTGCTCATCCTTCTGTCCTTGTGGCGCCGTGGTAGTGACCCTTGTTCACACGTGGAGATCTAGGGTTCAATTCCCGACTAGTGAGGTATTGTTTGTATATGGAAGCCCGCATATATATGAACTGTTGAGATCAGAGCGCACCCAAACGTTTCAGTTCCCCTGAACCGAACCACAGACCAGAAGGCAAAAACCACAACAGAACAAGAAGATATGAACCTGATCCAGTCGGAATCAGACCTGAACATGTCCATCGAGGACCACCAGAAGTCCCCGATGAAACGGTGGTGGAAAACACCTGCACTCTGAACATCCTTTCGTAGAATGCTCAAGGCATCAAAAACATGAAACACCTCCTGCAAGAAGCAGCAGCCAAGGACAAGCTTGACATCATACTGCTGCAAGAAACACTCTTCCAAGGACACCACTGTTCAAATTCAGTGGCTACAAGACATACAGGAGGCATTTCATGAAGGCGTCGACAAGAGGATGTATGATCTTGGTCAAGTCGCGCATACCCTCCTCCAAGGTCATGCAGCATTTGCCATGTGGGGAAAACAATGAGACACAGGCCGTCATAGCAACCCTCCAAGAACGGGAAATAACTGTCCACAACATTTACAAGAACCCAAGGGGCTCTCTGGAGGTGACTCAATTATTCGCTTCGGCCGCTGACCACGCCACACTCATAGGAGGGGATTTCAATGCACATCATCCCTTCCTAAGCTCGATAAGCCCCATAAATGAAGACATGCCTACATCTATACACTAGCTTTCAAGACACACCGGAGATCGCCCTTCTAAACACCGGAAAACCCACCCACATTAGGGAAGGAAGGCTAGATCTAACCTTCGTCTTCAGTGCACTACAGCCTTCGGCCTCCTGGCAGCTGCACCCCACGCTGACCAGCGACCACTTTGCCACCCTAACAACACTGAAGGTGAACAAACTCCCCACTCCTCCCCCGCCGAGATGGAGATACAATACCCAAAAGGCGGACTGGGAACTCTATAGGAAATACCTGGCTAAGTGGCGCGCCAAATCACAGCCGGCTGGTGCAGCACCTGTGGACGAGACAACCCTCCACCAACAGTTGGTCGAGGCGTTTCACCAAACGGCAGAAGAGGCTATTCCAAAAACAAACCTAAATCAAGACAGTACAAGGATTACTGGTACTACTGTCCCAGGGTGAAAGAACTCAACCACAGAGTGAACATGGCCCAAAGAAACTACAGAAGACATCCCACGGACACAAACAGACATCTCCTGCGAGACATAGTCAAGGATACCAGGGAAGAGAAGGAAGAAATCAAAAGTGTAAGCTGGCTCAATTGGTGCTCCGAACTGAATGCACACACCTCCCTCGGCAAAATGTGGGCCCAGATCCGAAGGGCATCTGGGAAGGCAACACCACCACCACCAACCCATCCCAACCCAGAAGAGGAAGCCGAGAGACTTGCAAAACTGTTCTCCTACCGAGCAGCAACGAAAAACCTCCCGAGACATGCGGAGGAGACACACCGGCGTCTGCGACAGACCAGACTCTAATTGATTGAAGAGGCCTGCAATGGCGAAAATGACACCGACAGACCCTTCAACCAGCAAGAACTCCAGAAGTCGATAAAACGAAGCAAGGACACAGCACCAGGGGCCGACAGGATAACTTACTTCATGCTCTCCCTTGCCTGAGAAGCCGGGCACGAGGCTTTGCTAGAAGTCATCAATGCTTCGTGGATAGCACAGAGACTTCCACCGGAATGGAAGAAGGTAGATATACAGCCAATTCCGAAGCCCAGAGAATCAGACAAACCAAGACCCATCTCCCTCCTCAGCTGCATAGCGAAGACGGGAGAAAGAATGGCTCTCAACAGACTCAAGTGGAAAATCAGCAGCCCACACCCTCACATTTTTGCTTACACCGAGAACAACGGCACAAGCACCAACATTGCTGAAATACTCAGCACAGTGGACAATAAACCAGCTTTGGTGGTCTTCCTCGACTTGGAGAAGGCCTTCGAACTCGCAAATCCACTGGCCACTAAAATGACGATCGCCGAAAAAGGCGTCAAAGGAAGGTTGCTGGGATGGATCCAGAACTACCTTACACAGAGAGAAGCAAGAGTACGCTTTCAGGGGGCAACGTCAAGCTACAGGGTCCACGAAAACGAAACCCCACAAGGAGTCATCCTCAGTCTAACGCTGTTCAATGCCCTGATGAAAAATCTAGTCAGACTTCCTTTCAGACAAACAGCCAAGCTCCTCTGCTATGCTGACGACTTACAGCTCAAAGTAAGAGGAGCAAACACACTAGTCAATACGCAACATGCACTCCAACTTATAGAAGAGGAGTGCAACAGACTTGGACTCAAGATAAATCCAGCCAAGTCGAAAGCGATGGCCATCTGCACAGACACACCAGACATGATGCTCTCCATTCAAAACACGCCGGTAGTCTGGACCAACACCCACCAGTGTCTTGGAATGTGGTTCGACCAGAAACTCACTTTCAAGCCGCAACTCGAGAATCTCAGGCACAGGACGAAGAGCAGACACAACATAATGAGGTCGCTCACCAGCACAACCACAGGAGCGAACATACACATGCTCAAAGCCTACTACACGGCCGCCATCAGATCGCTGGTAGATTACAGTGCTCCACCGCTCATTGGATAGAGAGAAGACCAGATAGCTAAGCTAAAAGTTATCCAAAATAATGCTCTCAGGACCATGCTCGGAGCACCCATGTGGACCAGAATTTGCAATTTGCAAATGGAAACAGAACTACCACCCCTGGCAGTACGAGTCAAGCAGGTAACAGCCGGTCTCCTCACCAAAATCTGTAGATCAGATAAGCCCACAGCTGCCAAAACGGGAATCAGTGCCTCCCTCTACCTCGACCGTAGAGTGAGAGGGGCCACCTGGTCGCTCGAGGCAAGTGAGGTCATCGGGCACCTGCAAGCACAAACACTCGTCAAGAACATCCAAGACATACGAGACAGGGGTTATGTAGTTCCACCACCATGGAGCCCTCCACCAGCCACATTCAAAATCACCGAACTAGGTGATAGCAAAGCCAACCTCCAGAAGGAGGACCTCAAAAGAATAACTCAGGAAGCCATAGCCACCGAGACACCGGCTGATGCAGCATCATTCTTCACAGACGGTTTAGGGCGCGCCACTCCGAAACTGACCACGTTCAAGAGTGGGGGTTGGTGGTAAGCGTCCACTGATCGGGGGTCCGCTCACACTTGCAACCTGCAGTATCCTTCCAAATCTGCAGGTGGGACCACCTCCAATCCCAATCCGGTCTGGCTACTCCTGGAGCTCCAGTCGGAACCACCAAACGGGCCGCCTATAGGCAAAGGCCCGTGTCGGACTACGGTCCGACAATCTCAACAACAACAACCCCTGAAATTGAGGTCATCGACTGGCCAACACTAGGATGTGATATTAATCCGATTGAACATATTTGGGCCATGATGAAACGTGATTGGGATATTGGGGAGCAGCGAACCTGTGCAGCAATAGAGGCCAAAGCTTACGACGTGTGGGAGAGTATATGTCGACGACCAGGGGTGTGTCTGAAGCTGGTTGACTCCATCCCTAATCGCCTTGATGAAGTCCTGAATGCATTGGGTGGCTGGACCAAATACTAAGATGTGTGTATTGGTGTATTGTTTGGATTTTAGTATTGTTTGTAAATACAATTAATATATATTAACTCACCTACAGTGTTATCTTAAATCCCTGTCCTTAATGATGTCTTAAACTATATCGCATGAAAATTCATAACAAGGTAACTTAACAGCCACAAATTATGTATTGTGTGGTATACAATGATCTGTTTGACACGTCGTGGAATGTGTTGTCTTATAACACAATATAATTATGTAGTTACAATTGCTACCATCATTGAAATGCTCATGATGTTCAGCACACAATATTAACGGTAACTGAGAACACTCCAAAATATATGAAGCATGCATATTGTGGTGGGGTGTTTAAACACTGGAATTTGGAAGAATTGGAACTAGATTAAGTCTGAATACTATTTTACAATACTGATAACTTTTTCACTCCACTCTTTTTAACATAAGTATATAATTATATAATATTGCATATTATCACAAATATTTATTAAGCAAAGGATGGGTGGAATATAAATAAATATTACCATAATCTCTTTGTCGGAATAACAACAAAAGTGTGACGTGGCCCCTGAGTAAAACTAGCTGATCCTTGCATATTTCACTTTTATCCTTAATATATTCCATTCTTTAAAGTATCATTGTGACCTGAGCGGCAATAAGCACCCAGGGCACTGCACCTGTTCCATGAATTCGTAACCATAAAGAAACAACTGTAAGACAAAAAGTAGTTAAAAAGGCAGCTTGAAATTATGGTGGTATAAATAATAAATAAACCTGCCTCTCATCCAGCCCCCACCTCCTCTATACCTCCCCCTCCCCAACACACACACACTACAGTGGGCGACATCTGTTGGCCGACCATAGCATTTCGCCCAGCTGTTTCGAAACTTCAGACTCAAGGCTATTCGAAACCTCACTGTGGCTGGGTAGTGGACACGACTTT
>NW_024747583.1:0-12142 GCF_018991925.1 Homarus americanus | reverse complement strand
GAGTATAACAAAGTCCCCTGATCGAGTATAATAAAGGCCCTTCATCGAGTATAATATAGGCCCTTGATCGAGTATAACAAAGTCCCCTGATCGAATATAAAAAAGTCCCCTGATCGAGTAAAACAAAGTCCCCTAGTCGAGTATAACAAAGTCCCCTGATCGAGTATAACAAAGCCCCCTGATCGAGAATAACAAAGTCCCCACATCGAGTATAAAAAAGTCCCCTGGTCGAGTATAACAAAGTCCCCTCAGCGGGTATAACAAAGTCCCTTGATCGAGTATAACAAAGTCCCCTGATCGAGTATAACAAAGTCCCCTGATCGAGTATATCAAAGCCCCCTCATCGTGTATAACAAGGTCCCCATATCGAGTATAACAAAGTCCCCTGGTCGAGTATAACAAAGTCCCCTGATCGAGTATAACAAAGTCTCCTGATCGAGTATAACAAAGACCCCTGATCTACTATAACAAAGTCCCCTGGTCGAGTTTAACAAATTCCCTTGATCGAGTATAACAAAGGCCCTGATCGAGTATAACAAAGTCCCCTGATCGAGTATAACAAATTCCCCTGGTTCGAGTATAACAAAAGCCCCTGATATAGTATAACAAAGGCCCCTGATCGAGTATAAGAAAGTCCCTCATCGAGTATAACAAAGTCCCCTCATCGAATATAAGAAAGCCCCCTGATCGAACATAACAAAGTCCCCTGATCGAGTATAACAAAAGCCCTTGATCGAGTATAACAAAGTCCCCTGGTCGAGTATAATAAATTTCCCTGATCGAATAAAACAAAGTCCCCTGTTAGAGTATAACAAAGTCCCCTGATCGAGTATACCAAAGTCCTCTGCTCGAGTATAACAAAGTCCACTGATCGGGTATAACAGAGGCCCTTGATCGAGTATAATAAAGGGCCCTAATCGAGTTTAACAAAGTCCCTTGATCGAGTATAACAAAGCCCCCTGATCTAGTATAACAAAGTCCCCCGATGGGTATACTAAAGTCCTCTGATCGAATATAACAAAGTCCAATGGTCGTGTATAACAAAGTCCCCTGGTCGAGTATAACAAATTCCCCTGATCGAGTATAACAAAGTCCCCTGGTCGAGTATAACAAATTCCTCTTATCGAGTATAACATTTCCCCTGGATGAGTATAACAATGGCCCATGATTGAGTATAACAAAGTCCCCTGATCGAATATAGTATAGGCCCTTGATCGAGTATAACAAAGTCCCCTGATCGAATATAAAAAAGTCCCCTGATCGAGTAAAACAAAGTCCCCTAGTCGAGTATAACAAAGTCCCCTGATCGAGTATAACAAAGCCCCCTGATCGAGAATAACAATGTCCCCACATCGAGTATAAAAAAGTCCCCTGGTCGAGTATAACAAAGTCCCCTCAGCGGGTATAACAAAGTCCCCTGATCGAGTATATCAAAGCCCCCTGATCGAGTATAACAAAGTCCCCTGATCGAGTATATCAAAGCCCCCTCATCGTGTATAACAAGGTCCCCATATCGAGTATAACAAAGTCCCCTGGTCGAGTATAACAAAGTCCCCTGATCGAGTACAACAAAGTCTCCTGATCGAGTATAACAAAGACCCCTGATCTAGTATAACAAAGTCCCCTGGTCGAGTATAACAAATTCCCTTGATCGAGTATAACAAAGGTCCTGATCGAGTATAACAAAGTCCCCTGATCGAGTATAACAAATTCCCCTGGTTCGAGTATAACAAAAGCCCCTGATATAGTATAACAAAGGCCCCTGATCGAGTATAAGAAAGTCCCTCATCGAGTATAACAAAGTCCCCTCATCGAATATAAGAAAGCCCCCTGATCGAATATAACAAAGTCCCCTGATCGAGTATAACAAAAGCCCTTGATCGAGTATAACAAAGTCCCCTGGTAGAGTATAATAAATTTCCCTGATCGAATAAAACAAAGTCCCCTGTTCGAGTATAATAAAGGCCCTGTTCGAGTATAACTAAGTCTCATGATCGAGTATAACAAATTCCCCTGGTTCGAGTATAACAAAATCCCCTGGTATGGTATAACAAAGGCCCCTGATCGAGTAAACAAGCGGCTCTGATCGAGTATAACAAAGTCCCCTGATAGAGTATAACAAAGTCCCATGGTCGAGTATAACAAAGTCACCTAATCGAGTATAACAAAGGCCACCGGTTGAGTATAACCAAGCCTCCTGATCGAGTATAAAAAAGTCACCTGATCGAGTATAACATATCCCCTGTTCGTGAATTACAAAGTTCCCTGGTCGAGTATAGTAACGTCCCCTGATCGAGTAAAACAAAGCCCCCTGATCGAGTATAACAAAGTCCACTGGTCGAGTATAACAAAGTCCCCTGATCGAGTATAACAAAGGCCCTTGATCGAGTATAATAAAGGCCCCTGATCGAGTATAACAAAGTCCCCTGATCGAATATATAGAAGTCCCCTGATCGAGTAAAACAAAGTCCCCTAGTCGAGTATAACAAAGTCCCCTGATCGAGTATAACAAAGCCCCCTGATCGAGAATATCAAAGTCCCCAAATCGAGTATAACAAAGTCCCCTGGTCGAGTATAACAAAGTCCCCTAATCGAGTACAACAAAGTCTCCTCATCGAGTATAACAAAGGCCCCTGATCTAGTATAACAAATTCCCCTGGTCGAGTATAACAAATTCCCTTGATCGAGTATAACAAAGGCCCTGATCGAGTATAACAAAGTCCCCTGATCGAGTATAACAAATTCCTCTGGTTCGAGTATAACAAAAGCCCCTGATATAGTATAACAAAGGCCCCTGATCGAGTATAACAAAGGCCCTATTCGAGTAAAAGAAAGTCCTCTAATCGAGTATAACAAAGCCCAAAAATCGAGTATAACAAAGTCCCCTGATCAAGTATAACAAAAGCCCCTGATGGAGTATAACAAATTTCCTTGGTCGAGAAAAGCAAAGTCCCCTCATCGAGTATTACAAAGTCCCCTAATCGAGTATAACAAAGCCCAATCATCGACTATAACAAAGTCCCCTGATCGAGTATAACAAAGCCCCCTGCTCGAAAATAACAAAGTCCCCACATCGAGTATAAAAAAGTCCCCTGTTCGAGTATAACAAAGTCCCCTTATCGAGTATATCAAAGCCCCCTCATCGAGTATAACAAAGTCCCCTAATCGAGTTTAACAAAGTCCCCTGGTCGACTATAACAAAGTTCCCTGGTCGAGTATTACAAAGTCCCCTGATCGAGTATAACAAAGTCCCCTGATCGAGTATATCAAATCCCCTTCATCGTGTATACCAAGATCCCCTGATTGAGTATAACAAATTCCCCTGGTCGAGTATAACAAAGTCCCCCTGGTTGAATATAACAATGGCTCATGATCGAGTATAAAAAAGGCCTCTCATCGAGTATAACAAAGGCCCCTCTTCGAGTCTAACAAAGTCCCCTGATCGATTATGACAAAGGCCCTTGATCGAGTATAAGAAAGCCCAATCATCGAGCATAGCAAAGTCCCCTGATCGAGTATAACAAAGTCCCCTGGTCGAGGACAACAAAGCCCTCTGATCAAGAATAACAAAGTCCCCTAATTGAGCATAACAAAGTCCCCTGGTTGACCATAACTAAGGCCCCTGTTCGAGTAAAACAAAGTCCCCTAATCGAATATAACAAAGCCCTCTGATCGAGTATAACAAAGACCACTGGTCGAGCATAACAAAGGACCCTAGTCGAGTATAACAAAGTCTCCTGATCGAGTATAACAAAGCCCAATCATCGAGTATAACAAAGTCCCCTCATCGAGTATATCAAACCCCCCTGATAGAGTATAACAAAGTCCCCAATCGAGTATAACAAAGTCTCCTGGTCGAGTATAACAAAGTACCCTGGTCGAGTAAAACAAAGTCCCCTGATCGAGAAATACAATTGCCTCTCATCGAGTATAACAAAGTCTCCTTATCGAGCATAACAAAGGCCCCTGGTCGAGTATAACAAAGCCCCCCCTGATCGAATATTACAAAGTCCAGTGATCAAGTATAACAAAGTCCCCTGATCGAGTATAACAAAGTCCCCTGGTCGAGTATAACAAAAGCCCCTGATGGAGTATAACAAAGACCATGATGGAGCATAACAAAGACCCCTGATCAAGGAAAACAAAGCCCCCTGATCGAGTATAACGAAGTCCCCTCATCGAGTATAACACATCCCCTGAACGAGTATAACATATCCCTTGTTCGTGTATAACAAAGTTCCCTGGTCGAGTATAGTAATGTCCCCTAATCGAGTATAACAAAGGCCACTGATCGAGAATAACAAAGTCCCCTTATCGAGCATAGCAAAGGCCTCTGGTCTAGAATAACAAACCCCCCTGATCGAATATTACAAAGTCCCCTGATCAAGTATAACAAAGTCACCTGATTGCGTACAACAAAGTCCCCTGGTCGAGTATAACAAAGGCCCCTGATGGAGTATAACAAAGGCCATGATGGAGTATAACAAAGTCCCCTGATCGAGGCAAACACAGCCCCCTGATCGAGTATAACAAAGTCCCCTGATCGAGTATAACAAAGCACCCTGGTCGGGTATAACAAAGCTCCCTGATCGAGTATAACAAAGTCCCCTGATTGAGTATAATAAAGCCCCCATACCGAGTATAACAAAATCCCCTGATCGAGTATATCAAACCCCCCTGGTCGAGTATAATAAAGGCCCTGATCGAGTATAACAAAGTCTCATGATCGAGTATAACAAATTCCCCTGGTTCGAGTATAACAAAAGCCCCTCATATAGTAAAACAAAAGCCTCTGATCGAGCATAACAAAGGCCCCTCGTCGAGTATAACAAAGCCCCCTGATCAGGTATAACAAAATCCCCTGATCGAGAATAACAAAGGCCCCTAATCGAGTCTAACAAAGTCCCCTAATTGAGTTTAGCAAAGGCCCTTGATCGAGAATAACAAATGTCCCTCATCGAGTATAAAAAGTCACCTAATCGAATATAACCAAGCCCCCTGATCGAGTATAACAAAGTCCCCTGGTTGAATATAAGAAAGCCCCCTGATCGAATATAACAAAGTCCCCTCATCGAGTATAACAAAGGCCCCTGATCGAGTATAACTATGTCTCCTGATCGAGTATAACAAAGTCCCCTGATCGAGTATAACAAAGACCCCTGATCGAGTATAACAAAGTCCCCTGATCGACTAAAACAAAGTCCCCTGGTCGAGTATAACAAAGTCCCATGATCGAGGATAACAAAGCCCCCTGATCAAGTATAACAAAGTCCCATGATCGATTATGACAAAGGCCCTTGATCGAGTATAACGAAGGCCCCTGATCGAGTATAACAAAGTCCCCTTATCGAGCATAACAAAGTCCCCTGGTCGGGTATAACAAATTCCCCTGATCAAGTATAACAAAGTCCCCTGGTCGAGTATACCAAAGTCACCTAATCGAATATAACAAAGCCCCCTAATCGAGTATAACAAAGGCCACTGGTCGACCATAACAAAGGACCCTGGTGGAGTATAACAAAGTCCCCTGATCGAGTATAAGAAAGTCCTCTGATCGAGTATAACAAAGTCACCTAATGGAGTATAACAAAGGCCCTTGATCGAGTATAATAAAAGCCATTAATCGAGTTTAACAAAGTCCCTTGATCGAGTATCGCAAAGCCCCTGATCGAGTAAAACAAAGTCCCCGGATCGAGTATAACAAAGTCCTCTGATCGTGTATAACAAAGTCCCCCGATCGAGTATAACAAAGGCCCCTGATCGAGTATAACAAAGTCCCCTGGTCGAGTATAACAAAGTCCCCTTATCGAGTATAACAAAGTCCCCTAGTCAAGTATTACAAATTCCCCTGATCGAGTATAACAAAGTCCCCTGATCGAGTATAACAAAGTCCCCTGATCGAAGTATAACAAAGTCCCCTGGTCGAGTATAACAAAGATATAACAAAAGTAACCCCTGATCGAGTACAACAAAGTCTCCCGATCGAGTATAACAAAGGCCCCCGTTTGAGTATAATAAAGTCTCCTGATCGAGTATAACAAAGTCCCCTGATCGAGTATAACACATCCCCTGATCGAGTATAACAAAGCCCAATCATCGAGTATAACAAAGTCCCCTGATCGAGTATAATAAAGCTCCTTGACCGAGTATAACAAAGTCCCCTGATCGAGTATATCAAACCCCCCTGGTCAAGTATAATAAAGGCCCTGATCGAGTATAACAAGTTCTCATGATCGAGTATACCAAATTCCCCTTCTTCGATTATAACAAAAGCCCCTGATATAGTATAACAAATCCCTCTAATCGAGTATACAAAGTCCCCTGATCGATTAAAACAAAGGCCCCTAATCGAGTCTAACAAAGTCCTCTGATCGAGTATAGCAAAGGCCCTTGATCGAGTATAACAAATGCCCCTCATCGAGTATAACAAAGTCACCTAATCGAATACAACAAAGCCCCCTGATCGAGTATAACAAAGTCCTCTCATCGAGTAAAACAAAGTCCCCTGATCGAGCATATCAAAGCCCCCTGATCGAGTATAACAAAGTCCCCTGGTCGAGTATAACAAAGTCCCCTGATCGAGTATAACAAAGCCCCCTGATCGAATATTACAAAGTCCTTTCAAATATAACAAAGTCCCCTGATCGAGTATAACAAAGTCCCCTGGTCGAGTATAACAAAGGCCCCTAATGGAGCATAACAAAGTCCTTGATGGAGTATAACAAAGTCCCCTGATCGAGGAAAACAAAGCCCCCAGATCGAGTATAACAAAGTCCCCTGATCGAGTATATCAAAGGCCCCTAATCGAGTATAACACAGTCGCGTGATCGAGCACAACAAAGACCCCTGGTCGAGTATAACAAAACCACCTGATCGAGTGTAACAAAGTCCCCTGGTTGAGTATAACAAAGCCCCCTAATCGAGTATAACAAAGTCCCCTGATCCAGTATAACAAATTCCCCTGATCGAGTATAACAAAGTCCTGTTATCGAGTATAACAAAGTCCAATAGTCGAGTATAACAAATTCCCCTCATCGAGTATAACAAAGTCCCCTGGTCACGTATAACAAAGTCCCCTGGTCGAGCATAACACAGTCCCCTGGTCGAGTATAACCAAGGCCCCTGATCGAGAATAACAAAGTTCCCTGGTCGTGTATAACAAAGCCCCCGGTTGAGTATAACAAAGCCTCCTAATCAAGTATAACAAAGTCCTGTGATCGAGTATATCACATCCCCTGATCGAGTATAACATATCCCTAATCGTGTATAACAAAGTTCCCTGGTCGAGTATACTAATATCCCCTGATCGAGTATAACAAAGCCCCCTCATCAAGTATAACAAGCTCCCCTGGTCGAGTAAAACAAAGTCCCCTGGTCGAGTATAACCAAGGCCCCTGATCGAGAATAACAAAGTCCCCTTATCGAGCACAACAAAGGCCCCTGGTCGAGTATAACAAAGCCACCTGATCGAGTATAACAAAGTTCCCCTGGATGAGTATAACAAAGCCCCCTTGATCAAGTATTACAAAGTCCCCTAATCGTGTATAACAAAGTCCCCTAATCGAGTATAACAAAGGCCCCTGTTGAGTATAAGAAAGCCACCTAATCGAGAATAACAAAGTCCCCTGATCGAGTATAACACATCCCTTGATCGAGTATAACAAATCCCTTGATCGTGTATAACAAAGTTTGCTGGTCGAGTATAGTAATGTCCCCTGATCGAGTATAACAAAGGCCCCTGATCGAGTATAGCAAAGTCCCCTTATCGAGCATAACAAAGGACCCTGGTTGAGTATAACATAGCCCCCCTCATCGAATATTACAAAGTCCCGTGATCAAGTATAACAAAGTCCCCTGATCGAGTATAACAAAGACCCCTATTCGAGTATAACAAATGCTCCTAATGGAGTATAACAAAGACCCTGATTGAGTATAACAAAGTCCCCTGATCGAGGAAAACAAAGCCCCCTGATCGAGTATAACAAAGTCCCCTTATCGAGTATAACAAAGTCCCCTGATCGAGTATAATAAAGCTCCCTGACCGAGTATAACAAAGTCCCCTGATCGAGTATATCAAACCTCCCTGGTCGAATATAATAAAGGCCCTGATCGAGTATACCAAATTCTCAGGATCGAGTATACCAAATTCTCATGATCGAGTATACGAAATTCCCCTGGTTCGATTATAGCAAAAGCCCCTGATATAGTTTAACAAATCACCCTAATCGAGTGTCGCAAAGTCCCCGGATCGATTATAACAAAGGCCCCTAATCGAGTCTAACAAAGTCCTCTGATCGAGTATATCAAAGTCCCCTCATCGAGTAAAACCAAGTCCCCTCATCGAGTATATCAAAGCCCCTTGATCGAGTATAACAAAGTACCCTGGTCGTGTATAGCAAAGTCCCCTGATCGAGTATAACAAAGCCCCACTGATCGAATAGTACAAAGTCCCCTTTCAAGTATAACAAAGTCCCCTGATCGAGTATAACAAAGCCCCGAGATCTAGTAAAACAAAGTCCCCCGATCGAGTATAACAAAGTCCTCTGATCGAATATATCAAAGTCCCCTGGTCGTGTATAACAAAGTCCCCTGGTCGAGTATAACAAATTCCCCTGATCGAGTATAACAAAGTCCCCTGGTCGAGTATAACAAATTCCCCGTATCGAGTGTAACAAAGTACCCTGGTTGAGTATAACAATGGCTCATGATTGAGTAAAACAAAGGCCACAGATCGAGTATAACAAAGGCCCCTCATCAAGTCTAAAAAAGTCCCCTGATCGATTATGACAAAGGCCCTTGATCGAGTATAACAAAGGCCCCTGATCAAGTATAACAAAATCCCCTGATCGAGTATAACAAAGTCGCCTTATCGAGGATAACAATGTCCCCTGGTCGAGTATAACAAAGTCCCCTGGACGAGTATAACAAAGTCCCCTGGTCGAATATAACAAAGTCCCCTGGTCGAGTATAACCAAGGCTCCTCATCGAAAATAGCAAAGTCCCTTGATCGAATATAACAAATTCGGATTATCGAGCATCACAAGGCCCCTCGTCGAGCATAACAAAGCCCCTTTCATCGAATAATACAAAGTCCCCTGATCAAGTATAACAAAGCCCCCTGGTCGAGTATAACAAAGGTTCCTAATGGAGAATAACAAAGACCCTGATGGAGTATAACAATGTCCCCTAATCGAGGAAAACAAAGCCCCCTGATCGAGTCTAACAAAGTCCCCTGATCGAGTATAACAAAGGCCCCTGATCGAGTATAACAAAGTCCCCTGATCGAGCATAACAAAGACCACTGGTCGAGTATAACAAAACCACCTGATCGAGTATAACAAAGTCCCCTGGTTGAGTATAACAAAGCCCCCTGATCCAGTATAACAAAGTCCCCAAATCGAGTATAACAAACACCCCTGATCGAGTATAACACATCCCCTGATCGTGTATAACAAAGTTCCCGAGTCGAGTATACTAATGTCCCCTGATCGAGTATAACAAAGGCCCCTCATCGAGTATAACAAAGCCCCCCTAATCGAATATTACAAAGTCCCCTGATCCAATGATCGAGTATAACTAAGTCCCCTGGGCGAGTATAACAAATTCCCCTGATCGAGTATAACTAAGTCCCCTGATCGAGTATAACAAAGTCACTCATCGAGTATAACAAAGTCCCCTAATCGAGTATATCAAAGGCCCCAGGTCGAGTATAACAAATGCCCCTATCCGAGTATAACAAAGTCTCCTGATCGAGTAAATCAAAGTCCAATGATCGAGTATAACAAAGTCCCCTGTTCGAGTATAACAAAGCCTCCTCATCGAGTATAAGAAAGGTCCCTGTTCGAGTATAACAAAGGCCCCTATTCGAGTAAAACAATGTCTCCTGATCGAGTAAAACAAAGTCCAAGGATCGTGTATAACAAAGTCCCCTGGTCGAGTATAAAAAAGTCCCTCATCGAGTATAACAAAGTCCCCTGATCGAGAATGTCAATGCCCCATGGTCGAGTATAATAAAGGCCTCTCATGGTGTATAACAAAGTCTCATGATCGAGAATAACAAAGTCCCCTGGTTCGAGTATAACAAAAGCCCTTGATCAAGTATAACAAAGGCCCCTCATCAATTATAACAAAGTCCTCTAATCGATTATAACAAAGGCCCCTCATCGAGTCTAACAAAGGCCCCTCATCGAGTATAGCAAAGTACCTAATCGAAAATAACAAAGACCCCTGATCGAGTATAACAAAGGGCCTTGATCAAGTATAACAAAGTCCTCTCATCGAGTATAACAAAGTCCCCTGGTCGAGAATAACAAAGTCCCCTGCTCGAGTATAACAAATTTCCCTGGTACGAGTATAACATAAGCCCCTGATATAGTATAACAAAGGCCCGTGATCGAGTAACCAAAGGCCACTGATCGAGTATAACAAAGTACCCTCATTGAGTATAACAAAGTACCCTCATCGAGTATAACAAAGTCCCATGGTCGAGTATGATAAAGTCACCTGATCGAGTATAAAAAAGGCCACCGGTTGAGTCTAGCAAAGCCTCCTCATCGAGTATAACAAAGTCCCCTGATCGTGTATAACAAAGTTCCCTGGTCGAGTATAGTAATGTCCCCTGATCCAGTATAACAAAGGCCCCTGATCGAGTATAACAAAGTCCCCTGGTCGAGTATAACAAAGTCCCCTGATCGAGTATATCAAAGTCCTCTGATCGAGCGTAACAAAGTCCTCTGATCGAGTATAACAAAGGCCCTTGATCGAATATAATAAAGGCCCCTCATCGAGTATAACAAAGTCCCATGGTCGAGTATAATAAAGTAACCTGATCGAGTAAAACAAAGGCCACTGGTCGAGCATAACAAAGGACCCTGGTCGAGTATAACAAAGTCCCCAGATCGAGTATAACAAAGCCCAATCATCGAGTATAACAAAGTCCCCTTATCGAGTATAACAAAGTCCCCTGATCGAGTATAACAAAGTCCGCTGGTCGAGCATAACAAAGTCCCCTGATCAAGTATAAAAAATTTCCCTTATCGAGTATAACAAAGCCCAATCAACGAGTATAACAAAGGGCCCTGGTCGAGTATAACAAAGTCCCCTGATCGAGTATAACAAAGCCCAATCATCGAGTATAACAAAGGCCTTTGAACGAGCATAACAAAGCCCAATTACCGAGTATAACAAAGTCCCCTGACCGAGTATAACAAATTCCCCTGATCAAGTATAACAATGTCCAATGATCGATTATGACAAAGGCCCTTGATCGAGTATAACAAAGGCCCCTGATCGAGTATAACAAAGTCCCCTGATCGAGTAAAACAAAGTCCCCTTATCGAGAATAACAAAGTCCCCTGGCCGAGTATAACAAATTCCCCTGTTCAAGTATAACAAACTCACATTATCGAGGATAACAAAGTCCCCTGGTCGAGTATAAGAAATTCCCCTAATCGCGTATAACAAAGTCCCTTGGTCGAGTATAATAAAGTACGAGTATAACAAAAGCCCCTGATATAGTATAACAAAGGCCCCTGATCGAGTAACCAAAGGCCACTAATCGAGTATAACAAAGTACCCTCCTTCGAGTATAACAAAGTCCCATGGTCGAGTATAATAAAGTCACCTGATCGAGTATAACAAAGGCCACCGGTTGAGTCTAGCAAAGCCTCCTCATCGAGTATAACAAAGTCCCCTGATCGTGTATAACAAAGTTCCCTGGTCGAGTATAGTAATGTCCCCTGATCCAGTATAACAAAGCCCCCTGATCGAGTCTAACAAAGTCACCTGGTCGAGTATAACAAAGTCCGCTGATCGAGTATAACAATGTCCTCTGATCGAGCATAACAAAGTCCTCTGATCGAGTATAACAAAGGCCCTTGATCGAGTATAATAAAGGCCCCTCATCGCGTATAACAAAGTCCCTTGGTCGAGTATAATAAAGTCACCTGATCGAGTAAAACAAAGGCCACTGGTCGAGCATAACAAAGGACCCTGGTCGAGTATAACAAAGTCTCCTGATCGAGTATAACAAAGCCCAATCATCGAGTATAACAAAGTCCCCTTATCGAGTATAACAAAGTCCCCTGATCGAGTATAACAAAGTCCGCTGGTCGACCATAACAAAGTCGCCTGATCAATTATA
>NW_024747582.1:3069631-3157829 GCF_018991925.1 Homarus americanus | reverse complement strand
CTACAAAGGTCATCCACCTCCCACTCAAATCTGAAATAAGTCATTAAACCGTCAACCTTTATAGACAAATTATACTTATATCAAGTCCAAATATCCACTTATATCAAGACAAATCAACTTGTATAACAACAATTCAGAGAACAACACTCGCAGCACATTAGTAGATATAACCTGTAATATTGATCACTAACATTAACTATGATCGGTACACACAGTTCCTGTCAAGTTTAATCATTTACCTATATATACAGTACAGCATTAATTTAGCACAAAATTAATGGCAAAATACTATATTTAAATTGAACTGAACCCTCCCCCAAAAAAATAAGCCATTTGTTGGTACAGTTCCTGCTTTTTCCAGTATTGTATTTTTAAACGATATACACTGCACGAGCCCGAGGTGGCCGACGGAAGTGATATTGCAGTGTCTCGAACCCTCCAGGCCAGCAAGTGGCCGAGGCAGGCATTGCATGGTATGACTGGCAGCGAGAAGACGAGGAAAAGCCAGTCAGCCAGCATTAAAAGAGTTCACCAGTTGCCCTCATATTAACACAATTACCAAGATTTAAAATCGTAAAGTACCTAGTATGAAATTTAAACTACTTTCTTACAAATGCCGGAGACTAAGGATTCAGGCCTTTTTTGGAAAATCAATATTTTGACAACGTGAAAACTAACTTCTTCGTAACGTAAAGATGGTCTACATATTTAAGAATACCCTGTATCTATAAAGGCTTTTTAAAACCTACAAGCGTACATACTTAAAATATGTAATTATTTCAAAAAAGTTAACAATTACTCTATTTTTTTTAAAGGTGAACAAACTTAAACAAAACTAAGAAACCACAACGATAGCTACAGTATTGTACTTTAAGTTATAGCAGAATGCTTTATTTTGTGCAACAACAGTTCCGTTAAAAGAAACTAACAGTCTTGTGTACTCATCTTCACGGTCCCGAATGAATAATATTGTAACTAAAAATTAAGTAATGTAGTCTTTGTACAACTGTAATGCAATAAAATAAGAACACACATCTATAGTACGTCTCTATAGCCAAAATATATACCAAATCTTGTGAAGTACGTCCGAATAAACACTTAAAATATTTAACATTAAATCTTCGTGAACATGAAATTAACCATACCAATTACATACCGCATAGGAACAGGGTTGCCACATGTACGACAAGCTTCACGGCCAAATCTTTTTGGATGGAAAGCACAAAGCTATGCAATCCACACAAAATAAAAATCTCCCCACAATATGCACTTAAAATGTCGCAACAAAAACAATTTTCACTTATAATTCAGGGCCCAATAATTACATAAACATAATATCTGTAATCTACAGTGAAGATTTACCGTAAACTCAAATGGTGGTGGAGCATGATAATAGGAGTCAAGTTCACACCGTCCCCTGGTTCTTCTTGCATATGACAGAGTTAAATAGCTCCAATGTGTGTGTTATTTAAATTCCTGCAACATTTTCATGGAACTGAGCATTTTAATTCCATCACTGGCTATACTAACACAGACGAATTTTTCTTCCATAATTTGTTATATTTTCTACCACTGTCGTAAGACACTTTGCAAAAACTATACATTTTGAAAACTATCACCAGAATTTCAGAAAGTAACTGGATGGCTTTGTAAACTATAAAGCAGGGTTCTCAACTCAGGGGGAATTACCCCTCAGGTTTTCAGGAAACTGATAAACACTGGAAATAAAAGGATTTTCAATATTATATGCATATTATTTGGAATGCACTTTTTGAGGACAATCTTGGAAAAGGAGGGGATGACATTCTGACATATGGTAAAAAGAGGCATGCAAACAAGGTTGAGAACCACTGCTATAAAGCTTAACCCATATGCTGGACACGATCTAGCCTGAACAAATCAAATATGAGAACCAACAACTAAGGCAGTAAAAGTATGACAGTCACCTTCAATTGAGGAAATTTGAAAATCTGTTAGACATGCTTCAAAACCACTAGATGAGGTATTAACACAAAATTGACTAAATAGTTTGGCCGGAAAACTGATACTAATATGGAAATAATAAAAGTTTTTCAGTATTTATATGCATATTATTTGGAATATACACTTTTTTGAGGCGAACAATCTGGGAAAAGAGGGAATGACATACTGACATATGGTGAAAAAGTGCATAGAACCGACAAGGTTGAGAACCACTATATAAGCTTAACCGCATATGCTGGACACGTTCAGTCTGAACAACTCAAATATGAGAACTAACAACTAAAAGGCAGTAACTATGGAGACAGTCACCTTTCAATTGAGAAATTTGAAAATCTGTTAGACATGTCTTCAAAATCCACTAGATGATGTATTAACACAAAATTCGGGCAAATAGTTTGGCCGTGATATTCACACTTTCCACGGCCGAAATAGAAAGAATTGACAACCTTGTATGGTGAGTCCCAGAAAACTGATTCGAGGTAAGTGACAGCAACAACGTCGTGGCCTCTCCTCTACTTCCTCCACCTCCACACCACCACTTCGTCCGAATGATTAACTATAATACAAACTTCATCATATACAAATTTTAACTTACATTTTATATGGTCAATTAAGTCATTTATAATATTATTAAAATAAAATAAGAAAAAACAAAGAGACAAAAGGTAAATTTACGTAAAAAATTATTATAAAGACGAATATTAAAATTACTTTTGCGCTCGAGGATTCGGACACAGCAAAGTTTAAGCAGGGGAATCCAACTTTGCCGATCTGTAGACTCAGCATGACACCAACATTACCTGTAAACAATACCAGATTAAATCCTTAAATAATCCTCCAATTTTAATATTTTTAATACCCAGATTCACTATTTTTAATATTAACATAATAATTTTAAAATCAATAAATGTTTAACTCGGAAAACTTTCAGGGGGATAAGCCTGGAGCATGCCTTACCCACTACTATAATGAGGCAATTTGGCTTTGTTTACGTGCATTCGTAATAGATAAATTAATTTATTGGTGGTGTGTTTTAAACAAATTCAAAGGAAGCTGGTTAGTATGCTAACTAGCCACTTAAAACTTCTCTTAACAAGAGCTCTTTTAATATTGTACGTAATCATAAAACGAATATGTATACAACAAATGAATATGCATAAAATCTACAATCTACAATCTATAATCAAATTTTTCCGAATATTGTCCATTTCCCATTGCTGTCGGATTTTTACCATTTCTGATTTTTATTCTTTTAATACTCAAAATACAATCATATTCTACGAATTTATTTGCCACACCCTTGCTTCGCCAAATCATCAGCACAAGGAAGCGCTTTGGCTGTCAACAAACCCAAAACTGTTTTGTCCTACATATATAGCATCCTTGACCACCGTTAAGTTGGCCCATAACCCCCTCCCTGAACCCTCATCCCCACGGAATATCAACAAGTTCTCGCCAGAAGTTACAATTTCATTTAAGGAAAGGAACGGAACCAGTGTTAAACAGAGGTGAACAGTGCTTAAGTCAGTGAGAACAACTCAGCAATAACTGATCGTACTGATTGTACTAGTGAGGTCCCCAGGTGACTTATTGATAACGGCCCGTGAGACCCAACAACAACCAGCGATAATGTTAATCCGTCTACGATAAGAAGGCCTGGGACACCTCTCATATAAACACATCTGTGAGGAATTACTACACAGATATGTATACAACAAATAGATATGCATAAAATCTGCAAACTATAATCAAAATTTTCCGAATATTGTCCATTTCCCATTGCTGTCGGATTTTTACCATTCCAGATTTTATTCTTTTAATACTCAAAATACAATCATATTCTACAATTTATTTGCCACACCTTGCTTCGCCAAATCATCAGCACAGAAGCGCTTTGGCTGTCAACAAACCCAAAACTGTTTTTGTCCTACATATATAGCATCCTTGACCACCGAAGGGTCAACACGTACCAGGTCAACTGTTAAGTTGGCCCTTAACCCCTCTGAACCCTCATCCCCACAGGAATATCAACAAGTTCTCGCCAGAAGTTACAATTTCATTTAGGAAAGGAACGGAACCAATGTTAAACAGGGTGAACAGTTCTTAAGTCAGTGAGAACAACTCAACAGTAACAGTCGTACCCAAGTTAACCTTCACACAGTGAGGTCCCAGGTAACCAGTGGTAACGGCCCGTGAGACCGACAACAACCAACGATGTGTTAATCCGTCTACGATAGGAAGGCCTGGGACCACACCTCACTCATATAACACCATCTGTGAGGAATTACTACACCACGTCATGTCCCCATAACGCCATATGGGAGGTTACTACACCACGTCAAGTCCCTCATAACACCATCTGTGAGGAGTTACACCACCACGTGAGGCCCCTCATAACACCATCTGTGAGGAGTTACTACACCACGTGAGGTCCTCATAACACCATCTGTGAAATTACTACACCACGTGAGGCCCTCATAACACCATCTGAGAACTACATCACGTCAGGTCCCCCCCCCTAACACCATCTGAGAGGGAGTTACTACACTACGTGTTTGCTGTTCAACACCTACATTAATCTGTATGTTCTTTTACCTTTCTCTAATGAAGGCTTGTGTTAAACCACCAATGTATGTAATAAGTCATTTATGTCCAATGTATATTATCAGCCTTCGGGCTGCAGAACTTTTTCAATAAACCGTTAATTATTATTATTATTATTAAAGTTCATCAGTGGTGCTGGAACTTCTATCCCCAATTCTCTTGCATATTCTTTCGTAACACTAACACCACATTCAAAAATTTCCCTTATAACAATGCCACAACCGGTCCGATTCCCATTAACTGTACATATGAATAACATTTCCCTTTTGGTACTCAGATATTTTCTCAAGGAATATTTGCCATAACTCATAAGGATTACAAACTTTTTTTTTTTACCTCTAGCTTATCCATTCTTACAGATACACTCTCCATGAACCATGGTTTCAAATAAACATTGTTTGGCAAAGGTACACAAAAATCTACAATATTACATTCACACAACATCTGACAAAGTTTTTTAGTATAAGTATTCATCTTAAAATTACTAGTAATTACATTAGTAAATTTATCAACAGTAGACTAATAAACCCTATAGAGTAGAAATGACAGTCAACTCCCTAATTATGTATATTATGCACTAGGGTGTGTCATAGGAGGGAAGATTAGCTAAAACTAATGGCCCATCACTTTTTTGGTAGATTTTAGTGTATATAAACAGAAAATAATTTCAGTTTCAATATTTTGCAACCTTTTGCTAGGTATATTTTAGCGTGAAATTTATCGAAAATCTAACGTACAGCTGCATTAGTGCATTACAATTAAATAGTGAACATTGCTTTCTGACTTCATTCTTTAACAACCCAACTAACAATATTTTTTCTGTTTCAGATTCTGATGCATTTATAAGTTGATAATATTTGCGATGGCTGCTTGTGTCAGGACGAGGAACCAAAAATCCAGCCATCTCAGTCACTATCTTGGGTCTGGGAGAGAGCTCCTGAAGTCGGAGTTGCCTACATTGAGAGATGCTTTGAGATACGGTGTTTTAATCAGGCAAATCAGGTGGGGGAGTGGAGGAGGGGGAGTGGAGGAGGGTGAGTGGAGGTGGGGGAGTGGAGGAGGGGGGAGTGTCGCTGCTGTCCGTAGTTGGCAAGATTTTTGCCCGGGTCCTCCTAAACAGACTTTTTCCTGTGGCGGAAAACTTCCTCCCAGAATCTCAACGTGGCCTTAGACCATCACGTGGCACCACTGACATGATCTTTGCTGTCCGCCAGATACAGAAAAGTGCAGAGAACAGCACAGTCACCTGTACGTGGCTTTCATCGACCTAACCGAGTCCTTCGACTTGGTCAACAGGGAAGCCCTCTGGTAGACCCTCAGCTGTTTTGGCTGCCCCCCAGAATACATCGCCATTGAGAGGCAACTCCACGATGGCATGAATGGCAGTGACTTGCACAATGGCACCCAGTCCGAGTTCTTCCCCATCCAAAGGAGGTTAAACAAGGGTGTGTACCGGCATCAACTCTCTTTTCCATTTTCTTTGCTGCCTTCCTTTCTCGTGCCAGTGCCAATTTAGCCTGCGGGGTGGACATCGACTAACGGGCGAAGGTGGGTCTTTTCAACATAGATGACTCCAGGCAAGAACAAAGGTGTAGGCAGCTTCCATTACTGAACTTCAGTATGCAGACGACCTCGCTCTTGTTGCTCACACTGAACACAATCTACAGGAGATCTTGAACACACACGCAGATACGTATGCACACTTCGGCCTTGAGGTGAATGTACGTAGACTCAGATTCTCTTTCAACCTGCCCCTGGTTCAGACTCGCCTCCACCGTCCACCCATCTTAACGGTACTACCCTGTCTAATATTACCTACTTTCGGTATCTTGGCTCCCGCCTGTCCACCACCGCGGACATCGATGAAGAGATTATGCATCGGATCGGATGTGCATCTCAAGCCTTGGGCAGATTTCGTACCCGAGTCTTCAGTTGTAGGGAGCTGAAATTATCTATAAAGTTACACATATATTGAGCAGTGGTCCTCCACACCCTGCTATATGGCAGCAAGACATGGGGTACACACAGGAGGCCCCTCAAGGCACTTGAAAAACTTTCGCCAACGTAGTCTACGTTCCGTCCTTCGAGTTCGCTGGGAGGACGAGAGAACAAATGTCGGCATCCTTGCTGACACCATCTGTAGGAGCATCGAGGCTACCATTATCCATGAACAACTACGTTGGACTGGCCATGTTACCCACATGGACAACAGTAGACTGCCAAAGCAGCTACTTTAGTCACCTAACGAATAGTAAACGTAACGCCGGCGGGCAACTGAAAAGGTATAAGGATAGTTAAGACAAACCTTAAAAGTCCCATATTGACTCCCTCGCCTGGGAGACGATTACTCCACACCGCAACGCATGGAGGAGCACCACACGAGAAGGTGTCAATACTTTCGAGTTAGCCCGATTGCAAATTGATGCAGACGAGTGTCAACGCCGGAAAGAAAGCCGACACCGCCCCTCCCACATTCGATGTAGCCCTCCATATGTGCAACATCTGTGAAAAACTCTGCCGGTCCCATATTGGCCTCTTTAGTCACCTTAAAACTCACCACTGAAGGTGACATCCCTAATAACTCATATCATTGTATCATAGCTGGATGATCGTCATACTCGATTCCGAGTGACAGCAAAGTAGTAAGTAGTAGTCTGTGTGTGTGTGTGTGATCAAATTATAGACTAATGATTTAACTTGCCCAACAGACAAGACCTGCCAACTACAAGGTTTGGACCAAGAAGATGCCATGAATGAGAGAACCTTTGAGACCTCGTCGTTACAAGACCTCATGAATCCTACCACAACTACCACCACAGCTCCTACCATAACTACCATCACAGTTCTCCCCACAACTACAACTACCACAGTTCCTCCCACAACTACCACTACCACCACACCTACCACCGCGATCTCGTGCCCGACGGGCAACGAGCCCCTCTACGGACAGCAGCCCTCCGCTCCGGTTTCCAACGCATTCGACGCTTCGGGACAGTCGACGTGTCACCGGGGCGACTCTAGCACCGAGCACCCAAAACCCTGGTGGCTAATTGACCTGGAGGGAGAATACACCATCACATTAGTGGAGATGCTTACCTGGCAGGGAGGAGTGGCTGCCTTCAAGAATGTGGAGGTCCGTGTAGGCGTTTCCTCGATGACTGACGGAGACTTCACCACTTACCTCTTGTTTGAGTTTTATGCTGGGCCGAATCTCACTGGAGAACCTGTGACCTTTACCAGTGGTCCAGGGGTCACGGGTCGTTATCTCGGTGTTCGGGAGGAGAGTAGCTACCTGGACTGGTGTGATATAGGGATTGAGGTTCAGTAACTTGTGTCACTGGTTGGACGACAGCTGTCTTCACCCGTGTAACGGTAACAACAGGTGCAAAAATATTAAAGAACACAACTTTCTTGATATTTACTTCATTGGAAACGAATGTAAACATAGAACAGATTACTGTACTGGCAGACTAGCCCATCGGCTGATTAGCCGATGCTCACAGAACGTGTTTGTCGTAAGGATTTCGTTAATTGAAGTTTTGTTTGTTAACCGAATTGAAGATCCTTATGGGAGGTAATTCGTTAACCGAAGGACCACTGTATATTGGAAAATGTCGATAATTTTGGTAGCCGCGATACGTAAAGATCGTTATAAAAAGTCACTATATATCCCGACCTACTGTATCTTACCTTTAAAATAGATCATAAAGCGATTCATAGCCCGGCGGTATTTCATCCATTATTTTCAGCACAGTCTCATCTGTGCTCCACCGTCCCTTTTGGATCCACTTTTTTTTGCATACTCCACAATTTGTTGTGGCACTGATGTCAGTGTTCATGCTGCTAAATGAACACTGATGTCAGTGTTCATGCTGCTATATGAGCACTGATGTCAGTGTTCATGCTGCTAAATGAACACTCACATTCACTGGTTGATATGATTACTCAGTTGATGGCAAAGATCAATGGTTTCAATTTTAATGGAATTATTTTTCCTTTCTCATCTATGTACTCATGAAATCCTGTACTAACTAATTCATTAGTACGGTACTTGATCCTGTTCACTCCAGTAATGAACGGCTTTGTCACCAAGACAAATATCGGGATCAGTGGATCAGTGTTCAGGATCTAGTACAGAGTATTCCTGAGCGCTTCATCGTAACCATATATTTAACAATGCTGTATTTGTGCTTCGACGCGAGTGCTCAGCTGAACGGGAAACTACCGATACAAACGCGCTCACAGCAACGGTATATGCGAGACATTGTGTAAAATTCATGAGGATCACTGGGCTTCACCCTGCGAGGAGGACCCGTCAAATGTTACTACACTAAAATTCGGAGTATTTGCCGAGTCTTGTGCCACTGTCGGATATTCTCCTGGGTTGTTGATTTAGGACTAGAATACCTTATGTTTTGTCTCAATTAGTTTGTGTGCTTTTGACATCATCATTGATTGTTCTTGTAGGTTCAGTGACAAAACTTTTAACTTTATTAGTTATGCATGAAACATGTTCTACTTATTTCAGGGTCCAGTACCGAGTTTTTTCTGATGGACTGTAGGTTGTGTAATGTCATTCTGAGCAGCTTCAAAGTGCTTGAAAAATGAATGATAATCCCTCCATACAGCCCTGACAGAGCGAACACTAGATGCAACCCATTGTACACTCTTAAATTAAGCACAACTTTAAGCAACAGGTAACATTACATATAAAGTACAGTATATATCAGTGTATTATTGCTCCAAAGGTTACCAAGCTGTTACCATGATGATTATGCACAATAAGTGAGGGTATGCAAGTGGCAGAAGTGGGGGTGTGTTTACCCTCAAGTCACCCTCCATTTTGAGCACTGTGTATGCCTGTATACTGTACCTACAAGTCCATACACCTATCCATGCTGAAAATAAATTTGAAATTCAGATTAGCCACAATGGTTGGGTTAGGAGGAGGAGGAGAAGAACCTTACCCGGCACAACTGCTCACAGGTCATCATCACGGGGGACTTGAATATTATCTCGTCCGGGACTTCTACGACAACCTCCTGGTGGTTCGGGGTCTGGTGGATCACGTCGATTTCTCCACCCACATACGTGGAGGGGTGCTGGACCCCGTCATCTCTGACCTCCAGGAAGACACCCTTCGATGCCACCAACTGGGACAAGTAGGTAGTTCAGACCACTATGTGGTCCTGTCCCAGGTGATGTTGGGTGTGGTGAGTGACGAGGCCTCCACTTATACCATTTGGCTCTGTGACCGGGCTGACTGGCCCTCCGTGATCTGTACAACACGGTTTACATAACAATTCCTGGAGTGGAAAACTGGACAAGATAAAGAGGCGAGCCTTGCGACTGATGGATTCTGCTTCGCACCCTCCCCAAGACGTCGTCACCACCGCGGACTGTTTGGAGCACGGGAGAGATGTGGCGGCCCTGATGGTGTTCTACAAGGCTTAGGTGAGAGGCACCTCACCTGGTGGGGCTCAGGCTGCCCCTAAGCTGTGCGGAGGAGCACGAGAACGGTGCCGTCGAGCGTCCGACTGGTGTGGGTGCCGAGGTCGTGAGCCAGTCGGCATCGGAGGACCTTCATGGCCAGAGTTTCATGACTGTGGAACCTCTTCGTGGCAGTCACACCGGATGTCAAGGAGATGACTACCCAACAAGGCAAGATGGCCGCTCATAGATGGCAAGCGACACGCCCAACTCTGTTGAATCTTCTGCAAACCTGACTTATTCGTCTGTCCACTGCATGTCAATTGAAGTCTACAATTTTACTGTGTATTTCTATGTAATTTGTCTATAATATTATTTACTGTCTAATTAATTATATTAATATTGTAGTGGCTTTAATTAATCTAGTGTTTTAAACTATGTATGATAATTTATTGTAAAAATGCTGGGGAAGGTTTTTCAACTAGGATAGTTTTTACCAAAATTGTCCTTTAAACCAGTTATCATTTGACTAGGCTAGAACCTTGTCAGTGATCCCCATGTAATCAACTGTTTAAATAAAAAAGAGAGAGAGAGAGAGAACACTGTGCCAGTACACATAAATAGTGAACAAGACAAGCTGGGTAGTGGTGAAGTAACTCACAAAGGACACAATGACAACACAAAACTACAAGGAAAAGTTCAAGTCAATTTTACTGCAGAAACTTTACTCTCAATAGTTCTTTTATCATCTGGTTAATATAATACTTAAAAACCTGTGTCAAATATAAGTGAAATCTGTAAAGTAATGAATACAGTAAGCAGTTAGCAAACACAGTTGAGCAAATGAGTGTAAGAGACAAGTTTCTCTGCTGACTTAACTGGTGGGAAACAAGGCGCTGCAGGTCACCAGTTAACCTATACAGTCCACCGAGGGTTTTTGTCACCTAACACCTTACGCTTAAATGAGGAAAATTAGCTGTTAAATACAAACACATTAAGAAAAAAATAATTCTTAAAATAACAAAGTATTCTGAAGATGACTTTCAACTTGGTTGATCATGTCAAAGATATTAATGATGTTATAAACCCAACACCTCACTGTGAGCACATTAATAACTAGCTACCTTAAAACCATTCTCTTTAACCCACTCAACAAATAATATAACAAATTATAACAATTACACCTTGCTGGCAACAGTACAGTCCTGTACAGTACAGTACGGTCAGAGATGGGCAATATCGTGATACGTATCGATCGATACTTTTGTATCGGCATCGGACTCGATGAAAGTATTTCTGTGTGGGTATCACTGGGGCCCCTTTCTCAAATTGTATAAAAAAAAAGATACATCGATACATTAATAAAAATAAATGGAAATTAGGCAAGACCTTAGAGCCAGCCAGGCGAGGGTACAGGGAGAGGATGTTTTTGAAGAGTCCAAGTGGCGTAAAATTAAACTAAAGGGAGGGGACTTACTTATTGTCGGGTGTATCTACAGATCCCCAAACTGTGACCCACTAAATCAAAGGAACTTAAGAGCCTTAATAGGGATTTTTCCAGAGCCGTTATCCAATGTTTGGGATTAAATGAGCGGGTTTTAGAGCTTATTGTATTGATCTACGTGTACAGACAAACACAATCACCGGAAGATTTAATTTTTTATTATCCCTTCACAACCGTGTCGTGCAACTCGTCCAGAAATTACGTGAGCATTTCCTGAACCTTTTGACGCTTTTCCAAAAACGTGGCGATGACGATCTGGCATAACTGCCGTTCTAGTTACAGATCAAAAGTCGACGGAAGCGACTTCTTGAAGGCCTTCAAAGAATATGGAATTAGTGTCCCTCTAGCACGAGAATACACCAAAGGTGAGAAGCATGAAGAGAATTCCAAGGCTGGTGACCAGGACAAAACTGAAGATGATTTTGTATCTTCCAATTTACACATTGAAGCTGATTGCGCAGAAGAATAGTGCTTCCCACACACTTGAGATGCTGCTCCCATACCATTAGTCTTGTCTGCATCACTGATGCAAAATCTGCGATGAAAGGACCATACTCTAAGCTTCACAATAGTGTTATGAGTAAGTGTTCTGCCCTCTGGAACTTATTTGGCAGACCAAAATCTGCCAAAATCATCAAGGAAACTCTGAACTGATTACCATGTGCTTATCTCCCCTTTTAAAGCACAAGGATCGACTAAATGAAACAATGTCTCGCCTTGGTTTGCCAACCTTCAGAGATGCCGAGTTCGAATTCATTGAAGAGTAAGGGTATGTACTACAACCTCTTGCATCAGCTCTTGACAGGTTGTAATCAGACACACAGTGCTTCTATGGTTGCATGCTCCCAATACTCTTGGCTGTAGAGAAGCAAATGGAGCGGCTCAATTAAACGCCTTTAAGGCATTGCCATCTCCTCCTCAATGCAGTTGCATCAGACTTCTCTAAGTCCCTTTAAGAAGTTTCTTATCCTTGATGATTCTCATGACAGTAAATCAGCCATTTTGGCATCATCATCCAACTCAAAGTTCAAATTAAAATGGTTGACAATAACTAGAAAATACAATACAACCAGCATAAAGAAATGATTTCAAGAAATGCTGGTGAATGTCGGCAAAAATCTGAGTGAGCATTGAACACACACACTCGGGAACAAGTCATGATGATAAGCAGTGACAATGCATCTGACAAAAGTTCAGATGTTTTCTTTGAATATGAATGTGCTTCAACCAATGTCACTCCAGATGAAGACTCATCTGAGATGGAGGCGTTAAAATACCCGGGTGACCCAAGCAATGCATTGTCCTCACTACATCAGTACCCAGGATTTGTGACAGTTTTTATGAAATTCAACACCCCTCTTCCATCCTCTGTGAAGTGGCTCTTTAGTTTGGTGGATGGCATTCACTCTCCAAAGAGAAGAAGACTCACAGATAAAATGTTTGATGAATTTGTCTCTCTGAAAGGCAATAATTACAGTATTATTTTACCAAGTCCATTGATCAATAATATCACAATAATGGCATCTTGGAAGGTGGGTAATATGCTTTTGGAGGTCATCAAATACACTTATCTGTTGCATTAATTGTTTGTATTACATCCAATACCCAAATTACAAATTTACATATTAGTGGGATTTCTTTATTCTCAGAAGTAAAGCATCAGTGATACATATATTGTATCAGTAATGCTTTAACCATCTACAGAGTATCCATGTATCGGTATCACCTAAGACAATTTAGTGTATCGATGCCCATCACTGAGTACAGTACAGTACAGTACAGTACAGTACAGTACAGTACAGTACAGTACTGTACTGTACTGCATGTACTTCTGAAACACTGACTTTAAACAATGTTCTTTCTTGCTTCTATCACATGAGCTGAGTGTAAGGAAATTAAAGTGATCTGGGAATATGCACAGTGTGTGTGTGTGTGTGTGTGTGTGTGTGTGCACGCGTGTGTGTGCATGTATATATATATGTATGTATGGTAGGTATGTATGTATGTATGTATTGGCGTGTATGTGAGTGTGTGTATATGTGCAAGTATGACTGTACAACACAGGAGTAAGGGTCTGCACACTACATTGGAGTCACTGAGAAAATCTGCATCCATGATTAGATAAAATGCATTTTTTGAAGCCACAACTCCTGCACTGGGGAGTATTTCTGGTAATGTTACTCACTAAACCAAACATCACGAGCCTCATTCACGACATAGACATAAATTGGTGTAAAGTGTCGGTCACTCGGAGAGGTTCCGTCAGTTCGTTAAAGGGCGACGTTTGCGTCTCTTGGGCTTCGTCTCGCAGGAGTTTCCAATAAGCTAGAACATTCTGGTACTTGAAGCATTTCTCCATGTTGGCCTGGATGCTGTACACGTGTAGTAAACCTCGATAGTCGTACTCCAAACCCGAGTAGCCTTCACCAAACAGCTTCTTGCCTGTTGAGACGGTAACTTTATCAAACACACAAACATCCAAACAAAACAGTCATATATATACTGAACTATGAATTACAGTCTTGGCCCAGTAGTGGTTTGGTGTTACTGGTAGTAGTGTGTGACTCCAACACCTTCCCATAACCTGCCACCCATAGCTCCAACACCCTCCCATAACCTGCCACCCATAACTCCAACACCCTCCCATAACCTGCCACCCATAACTCCAACACCCTCCCATAACCTGCCACCCATAACTCCAACACCCTCCCATAACCTGCCACCCATAACTCCAACACCCTCCCATAACCTGCCACCCATAATGCCAACACCCTCCCATAACCTGCCAATCATGGCCAAATTACAGGTACAAATAACAACTCACCAATAGAGATGGACCTGAGGTACAGTTGCTCTGCCTTGTCATACTTATTCATGTCATAGTTATAGAGGGAGGCTAGGTGGCCTACTGAGAGGGCCACCTCATAGTCCTCTGGCCCCAGCAGCTGTTCCTTGATGGTGATGGCTTTCAGATGCATCTCCTCCGCTAACTGTAAAATACAACATTTTCAAACACTTCGTCTAGCCTAGCCTAGCCTAACCTAACCTAACCTAACCTAACCTAACCTAACCTAACCTAACCTAACCTAACCCTCAAGTAATGCAAAACTTTTATGCCAAAGAGATAAGAAAAAATGTCACTGATATGTACAATGGTTGTAAAACAGTGAGTAAACTACACACCTGAAAAACTACTCACCTGTAAAAATTACATACCTGAAAACTACACACCTGAAAAACTACATCTAGAAAAGTACACACATGGAAACTACATACAGTGGGGTATGCTATAACGAACGGATCCTACTACGAATATTCCTATAACGAACGGTTTTACCTATAAAATTGAGAATGCTATAACGAACGCAACTCCTACAACGAACGCGGATGAATACCGGACTATTTCGCCTGGCGCATGAATATTGTTGCACCGCGACCCACAACAAGAGCGTCAGGCGCCAACTTTGTTTCATTGTGTAGCCAGTGCACCACTGTTATTGCTGAAATTTCGTCTTTTGATGTGGAAATAGAGTTATTTGTATAAATATTTTGTTATACAAGTGTACAATTGTGACAATGAATCGTTCAAAGCGAGTGAGAAAGCTCATAAGTCTTGAAACTAAGAAAGAAATCATAAAGAAATGTGAGGATGGAACAAGCATTGCGAAACTTAGTGTTGAGTATGGGATGGCTAAATCGACTATATGTACGATTTTAAAGAATAAAGAGGAGTTGAAAACAGTGCAAGTGGCTAAGGGAATCTCTAGACTTAGCAAAGCAAGGTGTAATGTTATTGAGGAGATGGAAAATTTACTCTTAGTGTGGATAAAGGAGAAAGAAATGGCAGGTGATAGCATTAGTGAAGCTATAATTTGTGAGAAGGCCAGACAATTGTTTGAGGACCTTAAAGCCAAGACTCCCAGTGCAAGTGATAGTGATGTGCCAGTGTTTATGGGTACCAAGGGGTGGTTTACTGGTTTCAGAAGGAGAAATAAAATACATAGTGTTGTGAGACATGGTGATGCTGCTAGTGCCGATAAGGAAGCAGCTAAGGAACACCATGACATTTTCTTGAATATTATTAAAGAGGGAGGCTTTGTTTCTCAGCAAGTATTCAACTGTGATGAAACTGGACTATTTTGGAAAAAAATGCCTCGCCGTACATACATTACCAAGGAGGAAACTTCTGTCCCTGGCCATAAGCCAATGAAAGACAGGCTTACCCTCCTTCTTTGTGCTAATGCTTCTGGTGACTGCAAAATAAAGCCACTCCTTGTGTACCATGCAGAAAACCCCAGAGCTTTAAAAAACACTAGGAAGACCCACCTTGGTGTTATGTGGTGGTCAAACCCAAAGGCTTGGGTGACCAGGAATTTATTCTCTGAGTGGGTGATTGAGGTGTTTGGACCCAGTGTTCGGGAATACCTCAGGGAGAATAATCTTCCACTAAAAGCTTTGTTGGTGATGGACAATGCACCAGCCCACCCTCCTAATTTGATGGTTGAATTGCCAGAGGAGTTCAACTTCATCACTGTGCACTTCTTGCCACCCAACACAACACCTCTCATCCAGCCCATGGATCAACAGGTAATTTCTAACTTTAAGAAGCTGTACACAAAGGCACTGTTTAGAAAATGTTTTGCGTCCACTTCTTCCAGTGATGTTAGCTTGAAGGAATTTTGGAAGAGTCACTTCAATATAGCAGATGCTGTATTTTTAATTACTTCAGCCTGGAAAGAGGTTACTGTGAGGTGTCTTTGTGCTGCTTGGAGGCCATTGTGGCCTGAATGTGTCCTTCAAAGAGACTTTGAAGGCTTTGAAGAGTCAGAAGAAGAGGCTGTTGTTCATGAAATTGTGGCTCTGGGCAATTCCATGGGCCTGGAAGTGGATGATGATGATGTTGAGGAGTTGGTGGAAGAGCACAGTAAGGAATTGTCCACTGAGGAGCTGCTTGAGCTTCACAAAGAGGAAAACGAGACACTGAAGCGGAGCTTAACTTCTGAGGAGTCAGGGGAGGAGGAGGACAAGGAGGAAAGCCGCATCATTCCAGCCAAAGATCTCAAGGATGCGTTCTTTTGCTGGAGCAAACTGTCCAAGCTTGCTGAGGATTATCATCCTGATGTTGGTTCTGTGCAAAAGGCCATCAGTGTGTTCAATGACAATGTTATGAACTACTTTTGGAAGGTCCAGAAATCAAGGTTGAAGCAGCCAACCCTGGATACCTTCTTTACAAAGATAACAAAAGAACATACAGACAAAGTGCCTGTGAGACAGTCACCAAAGAGGGCTAGGAAGGATGACTCCTCTCCTTCCACCTCTTCTCAATAATTCTCTCCTCCCCCCCTCCCCCCTCTGCCTCCTGTCCTGCATGCTGAACAACACTAAGGTAAGATAAAGTACCGTATTTTTTACATTTTCCACAGAATTTTTTCAGTGTTAAGTGGTTGTATTTGGGGGCCTGGAACGGATTAATCCTATAACGAACGAATGCTATAACAAACGAGGTTCTGGAACCAATTACGTTCGTTATAGCATACCCCACTGTACCTGAAAACTACACACCTGAAAAACCACATCTGGAAAAGTACAGACATGGTAACTACACACCTAAAAAAATAAACCTGGAAAACTACACACCTAAAACCTGAAAACTACATAATTGAAGAACCACACACCTGAAAGAGCCTCATGGACTGATAGAGACGTCCTAGGTTGCCGTAGTGCTTGGCTGTCTGTACATTCATCTCCCCAAAAGCTCTCATGGCCAAAGCTAAGGCTTCCTTGTGTAAGAGATGGGCCTCTGCTAGGTACTTCTTTTCTGTAAAGGCAGTTGTATATTACTAGAGAGACAGACTGGTAGAATACTGTATATACACGTACAATTTTACACGGATTCGGAATACGCATAAAAAAATATACGGTTCAGAATGTACTACAGGGTGTTTATAAAGTCCCTTTCTATCTCAGTGACAACGGTTTTTATTGCAGAACTCCATGATGATGAATGTGTATTGGTGGAAACACTGTGTACTCTAGGAAAGAAATGCAAAGAAATTAGAGAGAAGTTTTAAATAAAATTTCGTAAGCCAGGTCCTACAGACAAGACAATACGCATTTCGTACTGCATTTACGGCACCTTCTGAGACACGTGGACGTCCAGATCTTAGTTCATCATTAACAGATCCCGTTCTTTTAAATTTATTCAACAATTCGCGTATTGTCTATGATATATTGTGATTTTAAACATTGTTCTGTAAGCACAGTATGCACACAGCAACCTTCTTGGCAACATCTGCTCCACAAACAGTTTTCACCATTGCCACTGACTTCACCAGTTCTTCTCCAATGTTATGAGGCTTTTTCCCTCTTACAATATACCGTGCCATTTCAAAGGATGCCAAGGAAGCTTTCTCCAGAGAAAATGCTCAACTTGAGGGAGCATCAATCTGACTTCGGTTTATCTGTTCCTCTTTGTCCTTCCAATAACTCAGTGGCTTTTTAACAAACTTTGGGTGAGGTGAATGAATGCAAACAATGCTTCAATTTGTTTTTTATTTATTATGTCAGTTATGTGATTCAATTATAATATTGTAATATTTCATAATTTTGCCTTTTTTTTTTCAAGACCGTCCTGCGACCCTCACTTTGGGTCACGTTTGGGAACCACTGCTCTAGGGGTTAAGTCAGGGGTGGGCAAAGAGCGGCCCGCGGGCCACATTTGGCCCGCCAAATTATTTCTGTGGCCCGCCACTGCATTTGGCAATCATAAAAAAAAATTCTTATTAATTACAGAAAGGACAATTTTGGAAGTTGGGTGGACATAGCAGCAATACTGGCTCATCGCTGTTAACCTGTGGCCCGCGAAGTGTGCCACCATTCATGAAGTGGCCCTCCATCAAAAATAATTGCCCACCCCTGGGTTAAGTCATCATACTCTAGGGGTTCAGTCATCGTACTCAGAGGATTAAGGAGAGAGAGAGAGAGAGAGAGAGAGACAATTTCTTCATATATTTGGGATGATTCCTTCCTTCACCATTAATATAATAAAACAAAAGGAAGAATAAGTCCACCTACCAACGTCTTTATTTGGGTTATCAATGGCCATCTCCTCCAGTATCAAGGCCTTTACTCTCTTACTGGAGGACAGGAGGAGGTGGTCTTCAGGCAAGAGACGGAGCATCAGCTCAATCGCTCTCTCTGCGTGTGTTCTGAAATATAAACGGATAAACAATAACATTCCATAACGAACAACTAAAGATTTGTTGTATCTAAAAACTCTTAAGTGTAGCTAAATAGAATCAATTAAAGAAAATTTACACCTGTGTTTATTTCACCTAAAGAATAACTAATGCTAACCTAACCAACCCTGATGCTAATCTAACCAAACAATACTTGGAGGGATGAGGTTAGGTTAGAATAAGTCAGGTTAAGTTAGCATGAGGGTGGTTAATTTTTAAGTGAAATAAGATGTGGTGGAGATTATCCAAGTGATCTGCAAAATATAAAAATTACTATTAGTGATCCTAACCAACCAACCACTAACCAACCAAACATGGCAGGTTTTCTCCGGGTACTAACACTGGACAATAAAGGTCAGAATAAAGTATCAAGGAACAGACCAAGAGGTTAGCCAGGTTATTATGATAAGTAAACTATGACATAACATAAAGGATTAAGAAATTCACATGTTGCTAATGTATAAGATGAATTAGTTCAGTAAATAGCTGAGAGGAAGCCTTCAACTTACAGCTCCTCCCCGACTTACGACCCGCCTCAGTCGTACCAAAATTTTGTCAAATTACGTATTTTCGAGTCTCAACTTCAGTACACAGACAAAATTTTCGTTTGTAATTCACTTTAAAATGGCCGGCAAGCTTAAAAGTGAGAGTTTTGTGGTGCTGAGAAGAAAAAGAGACACCCATTTTAGATTTTCTATGTACTATTATTTAAGCATTTTCGACTTACGGCCATTTCGACTTACAACCTGGATTTGGGTCCCTAACCCCGTCATAAGTCAGGGAAGAGCTGTATTATCAAACCAATATATTAGTCTTGTCAGAGGCGAGATGAAGTAAGTGAATATTACAGCAATTTGACGCTGGACCGACTGGCCATTTCTTAACATATTATAACGGTTCCACTTCCATATAACCTATACAAGTCTCCCATTAATATAAACAAAACGTATACATTCCATTTTTTATTATGTTATTAGGCTGGGCTCTGACTTTTAAAAACTTAGACTGGTACTTTAAAGGCATACCCCAATAACCAACACATATGTGGACTGTGAAAAGTCAACAGATAGTGAATCAATCATTTTCAAAACAATTAATCCCATAAGAATATAACAAATTCAGGAAGGTAGAGACTAGCCACACTGAAAAACTCCCCTTGATATGTATCTGTCATGCACACTATCAAGAGAAAAACAACATACAGTACATATAGAGGAAGCATAATACAGGCATCCCCTGCATTACGGCAGGGTAGCGTCCCTGGAAAATTAACCGTATCGCAAAATTCCGTAACGCGAAACCTATGTTCCCATTGACTTCCATTATAAAACTGGCGATGCATTCCTAAAGAATTTTTTCGGCCCCAAAAAAGTAATTCAAGCACTTTTATGAATGAAAATAAACATTTATAAACACATACAATACAGTACATTAAATAATTTATGATGTACCTTATTAAAACATCAAGTTTAATATCCAATGTAATGCCTTTGTGACTTCTTTTTGCACTACTGCAGTCACTTTCACTTGATGGCCTCTTTCCAGTCATCTTGAATAAGGTTAATGCACTGTACTGTACTTACTGTATGTTTGTAAAGGGTAAATCAAACTGTTGGGGTGAGAAACATGCGCGCACACTGGATGTAAACAATGGAGTGACTCCTCTTCGCGGTAGCAAACACCAAGAAATCCACAACAAACAAGTTACAATTAAAAAATAAATAAATTATTTTATATAGTGATTTTTTTTTAATTGTTAAAATTTAACCCAATTTCCGTAAGGGCAGATTTACGGGCCGTATCGCGAAATTATTGGTCATAATTTACAAATTCCGTAGGAGCAAAATTCCACAACTCGGGGTTCTGTAACGCGGGGGATGCCTGTATTGTATATACCTGTATGTGTGTTTTGTTATGACTAAAGCACAGAGTAGACTTGAGGTTAAATTGTCAAATTTTTTAATAAATTTGTTTCTGATTATTTGTGAGGGAATTTTCCCATTATTATTTATTTGTATGTATGTATGTGTGTGTGTGTGTGTGTGTGTGTGTGTGTGTGTGTACACATATATACAATACAGGTAAAATAAATAATTGTCCTAAGGCCAAAAACATAAAGGGAATATACGTTTCTTTGTACACAAGTAACCCCCAGTCAAGAAATGTCATTCCCAGATTTGGCGATTCGCGGCCATTTTGAGAAGCGAACCCCCGTGAATTTGAAGGGCCTACTGTATTATATATCAGTTCAGTATTTTATTTAAAGGTTAGTGAAATGTTAAGGTTTTTAAAATGACAGTCAGTTTAACCCAACATTTCAATAAAAGTACAGGTAGTTCTGCTATAACGCGATAATTGTGTTCTTGTAAAATATCGTGTTATGGAAAATCGTGTAATAGAAATAACAGGGCTTATGGAGAAAATAGGGTTTGGTGCAGATTACTCGAAATCGAAAAAATTTAGTAGTTAGCCTAACACAAAGGATAGCACAGTCTAAATAAATGTTACATTCATATCTAATAATGAAATCATACAGTAAATGTAACACTTTACTTGATGGGGGAGAAGGGTGATTTTGAGGTTGATAAAATCGAGCTTCTCTTCAAGTGTTATATCCTTTCTTTTACGATCATCACCGGGAATTCTATCACCAGAACGCTTCTTGTTGATATTCTTCTTTACTATATTCACAGTTAATACTGTACCACAAAATTGGAGAAATAGTAAGCAAAAATCGCGTTATAGCAAACAAGCGTTCGCGTTATACAAATATCGTTCCTAATTCATAAATCGCGTTAGAGCAAATTCAAGTTATCAAAACACGCGTTATAGCAGAACTCACTGTACCCAATATGGCTCTCGTCCCAAGCATATCATATTCTGTGAGTGAGACCTACAGTATCTTTCTATAGCATAATAAACATTTTTGTAAACATGACAGCCCAGATTTGAGTTACAAAACACTTCCATTCCTGAAAAAAAAATCATAAATAGGGTCACATTCCCCCGTACTCCCAATATAAAAGCCGAGATGTGATCCTAGGAATATAAAAATTCCCAAACATTCTTTATACTGCCACAAAATTTGTTCTCAGTGACAATTTTGTTGCACACGATCAATATAAGTCAATAATAACAAAACAAATGACACACCTAGAGTAATAATCTTAAACCAGATCCTGCGAGAAACCTGAGGCACACAACGATGAATGTGATCCTTAAAGCCTACACTTGCCTATGATGGAGCAGTTCTTCAGCTGACCACCAGGGGAGGAGTGACTGTCTGGTTACTGAGGCAAACACTCATCACTCTGCATAATGATAACAAACTGTTCCTGTACTAGAGTGAGGCACTTACCTGGCGTGAGTAAACTTCCCAAATGCGTAATTGTGGACGTAGGATGCGTAGGCCAGATCTTCGTGGGCAATGGCCACGTGTAAGTTGATTCCTCCAAAAACATTCTGACGGACTTCTAGTGCAGTCTGGAACAACAATAAACTAATAAACTCGGGCACAAATACTCACAGCCTAGCATCTATTATTTTACTGTGTATTATAGAGTGAAGTCACAATACTGTGTATTATAGAGTGAAGTCACAATACTGTGTATTATAGAGTAAAGTCAATTTAGGACCCAATTCAATTTACGTCTTTATTTCATTCGTATTTACGACCAAAATATAATATAAATAAAATAAAATTACATTTTCATATAAATAAAAACTAAATCCCAATATGTATTATAAAAAAAAAATTACTGTAAAAAAATAATAGCGCCTTGAGCAAAGAAGCTGCCGGGCTAATGAGTGGTAAACAACAGTCGGAGCTTGGCGGGCCTCTTATTTTCACGCATCTGGAACAGGAACTGGAGAAAAACTTTCTCAGGTTTCTTACAGCATTTTTGCACCCCTATTCAACATGAGCAAGAGAGCTTAGCTTAGCCGAGAAACTAGATGTGTTGAAACGATATGAAAAAGGTGAGAGGTCTGTGGACATTATATGGAGCAAGCAATGAACATATTTTCTGAAGTGGATCCATTAACAGAAAAAAGCATAAAAATTTAAATACAGTCAGTGCAAGACTTACGACGGAGTTAGGGACCGACGACTGTCCCTAATACATAGAAAATCTAAAATGGGTGTCTCTTTTTCTTCTCAGCACCACAAGAACTCTCACTCTTATGCTTGCCAGCCATTTTAAAGGGAATTACAAACAAAAATTTTGTCAGTACACAGCGCGATCACTAAAGTCGGGACTCGAAAATACGTACCCAGTACAGTGAAGTCGCAATACTGTGTATCACATGCTGCACAGTGAAGTCACAATAATTTGTGAAATACTAATTCACCCTGGTGTCAGTTTCCTGGTGGGACGTGTGTGTGGGAGCTCCGTGTTTTTTGTCAAAAAACAGGGTCTTCCAGGAGTACCCAGTCTGATTTATAGGAAACCTGATTCGTGAGTGACTAGTGAGTGTCATGACCAGTACAGTATCTATCTGTGATCCCACTGAGTAGATACGTATATTTGTCAATTTACTGGTGAATCTGTGTCTACCAAGAGAGAGGTGTAGGCCCACCAAGCTCCCCTCAGTGTCACGGCTTGTAATCTGAGCCCTGTCCACCCCCACCGGGCCACCCAGCTGACCACACAACTCGACCGTCTCCCTACTGCCAGCTACTCAGCCCTCACTAGCTCCAATATGTCTAAGTTGGCTGCTAGTATCAAACATTCAAATTTCACAAAACAACAACTGACTGATGTGATAATGGAAGTCCAGGACATCTTACAACAAATGAATAAGGAGACCATCAGGAAACCCTGAAAGAAGAACCGCCCTTGTGGCAAAAGAGCTGGCTAGGTATAACATCGACATAGCAGCCATTAGTGAGTCGCGGCTCCCATACGAGGGCCAACTCACAGAACGGGGGTCTGGCTACACCTTCTTCTGGAACGGTAAGCCTGCTGCGGAGAGAAACCTCATTTATGGAGTTGGCTTTGCCATCCGCCAATGCATCCTACACAGGCTAACTGAAATGTTTATTGGGATCAACGAGCGCCTCCTGACGCTCCGAGTTCTAATGAATCACTCGCGTCACGCCTTCTTCATCAGTGCATACGCCCCAACACTGGATGCAGAAGATGACATCAAGGAGGCCTTTTACGCCAACCTTGACAGAGTGCTAACCTCTATCCCCAGAGAGGCATATCTCCCAGATAAGTGCTGATGTTGCAAGCAAGATGCAAAATGATTTGAAGAATTCTCTAGCATTTAGCTTAACTCTTGACGAGTCTACAGACATACAAGACAACCCACAACTGTCGGTATTTGTTCGTTATGTTTCCTCTGATGTAACTGTCAAAGAAGAGATGTTAGACTTAATGGCACTAAAAGAAACAACTCGTCACATTGACATTATAAATGCACTTGACAGAGCCTAACAAATGTGATGTTCCACTGGATAAACTTGTCAGTGTTGCAACAGATGGAGCACCTGCAATGGTGGGGTAATATGCAGGACTAATTGCACTCATGATAAGTGATCCCAAATTTCCAGAGTTCCTCTTGTTCACTGCATCATGAACACCTAGCAGCCAGATACTTCAGGTACGAAAATGTTATGAAAATTTTCCTAGATATTGTCAATTTCATCCACTCAAATGGGAAGACCCACCGACAGTTAAAAAACTTTATTGAAGAACTGAAACTTGAAGACAAGCCCAATGATGTCTCTTTCTACTGCACTGTGAGGTGGCTGTCAACCAGCAATGTCTTGAATAGGTTTGTAGATCTGTTGGACCCTATCACTACTTTTGTTGAAGACAGAAAATCTCCTCAACTGGAAAATGATGAATGGATGCAAGATCTGATGTTCTTTACTGATAAAAGAAAACATCTACAAACTCTCAACTTGGCACTCCAGGGGAAGGATAAGATTGTTTCTGGTCTTACTCAAACAATTTTCAGCTTCCAGAATAAAATAAGAGTTTTTCAAAGAGACACACTGTCAAGAAACTTCAGCAATATCTCTTAACATCATCAATAATGTTATGACAATATTGTACCTTTGTAAGTTGCTAAAGTATCTGATTAAAATATCTTTAATTTTATTGGTTTACTTGTTTTTCTTTTGCATATTTTCCTCCAAGTTTTGACCAAATGTTTTCTAAGACAAAAAAAATATTACCGTACTCAAGAGGTTAAAAGACTATTAACTTACCTGATACACTTGAACGCCCTGACTGATGGCATCCACGTTAAGGAGGTAGAAGCCGTAGTCAATGAGTGTGTCGGCGTACTTTGGATGTTTGTCCCCGAAAACTTCTGTGGCGATCATGACAGCCTGAAGGAAAACATGCCAATGAATATACTATATCGTATATAGTACTGTATACAAATTGCTAGGGGTGGGGTTGGTTAAGTTAGGTTTGGTTTGGTCAGGTCAGGTCAGGTCAGGCTAGGTTTTGTTTTGTTTTGTTTGGTTGGTCTGGTGTAATGATTGTTTATCAGACTACAGCTTACAGCCCAGAGAATTACAACACATACAGTGGGGTATGCTATAACGAACGGTTTTACCTATAAAATTGAGAATGCTATAACAAATGCAACTCCTACAACGAATGCGGATGAATACGGGACTATTTCGTCTGGCGCATGAATATTGTTATACAGCGGCTCACAACAAGAGCGTCAGGCGCCATCTTTGTCTCATTGTGTAGCCACTGCACCGCTGTTATTGTTGAAATTTCGTCTTTTGATGTGGAAATTCGTGTTATTTGTATAACTATTTTGTTATACAAGTATACAATTGTAACAATGAATCGTCCAAAGCGTGTGAGAAAGCTAATAACCCTTGAAATTAAGAAAGAAATCATAAAGAAACGTGAGAATGGAACAAGCATTGTGAAACTTAGTGATGAATATGGGATGGCTAAATCGACTATATGTACGATTATGAAGTATAAAGAGGAGTTAAAAACTGTGCAAGTGGCTAAGGGAATCTTTAGACTTAGCAAAGCAAAGTGTAATGTGATTGAAGAGATGAAAAATTTACTCTTAGTGTGGGTAAAGGAGAAAGAAATGGCAGGTGATAACATTAGTGAAGCTATAATTTGTGAGAAGGCCAAACAACTGTTTGAGGACCTTAAAGCCAAGACTCCCAGTGGAAGTGATAGTGATGTGCCAGTGTTTGGGGGTACCTGCATGCTGAACAACACAAAGGTAAGATAAAGTACCGTATTTTTTACATTTTCCACAGAAAATTTTCAGTGTTAAGTGGTTGTATTTGGGGGCCTGGGACGGATTAATCCTATAACGAACGAATGCTAACGAATGAGGTTCTGGAACCAATTACGGTAGATTCGTTATAGCATACCCCACTATAACGGTAAGTAGATGCCCTCGTGGTAACCCACATAAGTTGACACACCCTACAGTGACAGCAAGACCTGACCCAAGAGGACAAGGCCACTAAGTACTCGCGTTAACCGTGTGATATGACCGTGTTAAAGAAACCACACCTGGTCAAGACACACCCAGGCTAGTGTTAATTAGGAGAGGTCATCTGCCGGCTCTCCTCCAATATAAAGGCCCTGCAGCCCCTTACACGTATTCGGATCACTTTCACTGAGTCACGCTCGTCGCTAGTCAGGGTCGGGAGGGAGACTTCGCTCCCCAGCACCGCGTCTCCAGCTCGCAGGGTCTCCCATAGGAGACATAGTTCAGCAGCACCCACTGGGCCTCCCTCAGATCACAAGTGAGTCATTGTCAGAGCTGTCCATAGGGTGAGTTACTTACGGTGGGAAATGCATCCGTTTCATGTTCATGTCTGAGAGTCAGTGTCTAATAACGTAAATATAATGTTCTAGTGACTTTGATTTAATGTGCTATTAATGTGTCTGTGTCATTAAGTGAATAATAAATAGCTGTACCATTAGAGTTGGCGTTTGAGAAGATTTCCCCTGAGGTAATATCAAGTTAAATAACTAACCAGCCAAGCTACCAAACTTCCTCACCTTCCAATCCTACAACTAAATATTCCATCAATATCTTACACTAAAACTCCCCCATTACAACTCTATTCTATTCTACTCTCCTCTACTCTACTCTATTCTATTCTACTCTATTCTACTCTACTTTACTTTAATTCATTCTTTTTTGACTGGGAAAACAAAATATGGACCCCCATAAAATCCTGGATCCATCCCCCGACCATTCCTACAGCTAACTCCCACTGATGATGACCACCGTCCCTACAGCTAACTCCCACTGATGATGACCACCGTCCCTACAGCTAACTCCCACTGATTATGACCACCGTCCCTACAGCTAACTCCCACTGATTATGACCACCATTTGAAGACTAAAACACATTAGTAAACACCTAAGCTCAGTAATAACTCACCTGAACGTGTCTTAATGACCTAAAAAGCTCACCTGTTTGATAAGTAACCCGGCTTTCTTAAATTCCCGTTTCAGAACACAGGCTTTTGCTGACTGTCTTAACACATCGATGAGAGGTGGCTTTGGGAAATTGGCAACCAACGCTTGTAAGGCTTTTACACTCCAGCTGTATGCCTGAAATATAGAGTTAACATCAGTTGTATGCCTGAAATATAGTTAACATCAGTTGTATGCCTGCAATATAGAGTTAATATCAGTTGTATGCCTGCAATATAGAGTTAACATCAGTTGTATGCCTGAAATATAGTTAACATCAGTTGTATGTCTGCAATATAGTTAACATCAGTTGTATGCCTGCAATACAGAGTTAACATCAGTTGTGTGCCTGAAATATAGTTAACATCAGTTGTATGTCTGCAATATGGAGCTAACATCAGTTGTATGCCTGCAATATAGAGTAACATCAGTTGTATGTTAACCAGTTGTATGTCTGCAATATAGAGTTAACATCAGTTGTATGCCTGCAATATAGTTAACATCAGTTGTGTGCCTGAAATATAGTTAACGTCCAGTTGTATGCCTGCAATATGGAGCTAACATCAGTTGTGCCTGCAATATAGTTAACATCAGTTGTATGTCTGCAATATAGTTAACATCAGTTGTATGCCTGCAATACAGAGTTAACATCAGTTGTATGCCTGCAATACAGTTAACATCAGTTGTATTGCAATACAGAGTTAACATCAGTTGTGTGCCTGAAATATAGTTAACATCAGTTGTATGTCTGCAATATAGAGTTAACATCAGTTGTGTGCCTGAAATATAGTTAACGTCAGTTGTATGTGAAATATAGAGTTAACATCAGTTGTATGCCTGAAATATAGTTAACATCAGTTGTATGCCTGCAATATAGAGTTAATATCAGTTGTATGCCTACAATATAGAGTTAACATCAGTTGTATGCCTGAAATATAGTTAACATCAGTTGTATGTCTGCAATATAGTTAACATCAGTTGTATGCCTGCAATACAGAGTTAACATCAGTTGTGTGCCTGAAATATAGTTAACATCAGTTGTATGTCTGCAATATGGAGCTAACATCCAATGTAATTTGTATTTATGTAACCACACTAATATGAGGTGCTGTATGTAAGAAGGGCAGGTGTACAAGATGTATGGTAAGTTTTATAAGAAAAATTTAACGAGTACAAAACTCAAGCAGATGTGTAAGAATTCTCATTATTGTGGGTCTTATTTTACTGTTTAACTCACAGCTGGTCATTAATGTTTAAGTACGTTTTTCCGGTCTTTCAAACTGGGTCTAGCTACCACAGTCTGTTGGTGTCTGGCATTTTGTGTAAACGTTTCACTCCACTCAGCCTTGAGGACCTCCCCCCAGGGGGCCCACCCTCCTTGTGGATTTATTTTAACCCTTTCACCGCGTGTCACGCACTTGCCATTTTATTCTGGCTACTGTCAGACCATTTTATTCAGCTTAGAGTAACCTCCTGCTGTGAAAGGGTTAATATTTGAGACAATTCATAATTTTAAGGTTACTTTTTACTTTCATTACTTGAGTACAGGATACTGTACAGTAATTTATGAATAAGATACTTTTTTACTTCTACTTGAGTACATTGAACTTTAGATACTTTTACTTCTACTTGAGTAACATTTTGCCAATGTAACAATACATTTACTTAAGTAACAACGTCCAGTACTTTTTACAACTCTGAACATTAGATGATGATAGAGGGTGAAGAAATCCCCAAAAGAAACTTGCCTCTGCATAGTGTGACCTGAACATGGAAACTGTGCTGAATTAAACTAAAACCTTACAAGACTAAAAACAAATAAGCAGAGTAAAAAACACAGATAATAAATAGGATAGAATGTTCATCAAAAACCATTTCAATGTTGTTTTGTGGCACCATACAGTATACCTTTGGTTAAGACCTTACCTGTTCAAAGGTAATTACCCTGGTTGTTCATCAGGTCGAGCTATATTTTATATTACTTTGTTCCTGTATGCAATCATTGTTTAATATGTTAGATATATTAACTTAAAATATGTATGTATTAACTAAACCAGCCTATATTAGTTAGGTCAAATTGTTTCATAATTAGTGACACTGTATCAGCACTGTGTGGGTCACTGGTCCACCAGCTCAGCTAGTGAGTGCAGAGAGGCAGATGAGCCTGGCTGGTGAGACCATAAGAACACAAGAATGGAGGAAACTGCAGCAGGCCTATTGGTCCATACTGGACAGTCCCGTTTACACCCAACCCCTATTGCTCATATATCCAAGTGGTCCATGTGTGGTACAGTTGGTCTGGACTCATGACATATTTATATAGAGATAAGTGATGCATACTTTTGTACTGTTTAAGGTAAGGCTGAGGCTCTAGGGTTCAGGTTAATATAAGCTGTTTTCTGTATTTGATTTGTTCATTTACTCGACCTTTATAAATACATTAGCTAATTTTAGTATACTGATAAATTATGCAGTGTATGATTCTTCCTCAGTATGATGCATCTATTTTGAGTTAATCTGAGGCTTGTTAAGAACCTGGTGGAAATAATATAAGAGTTGTCATAGCATTTACCCTGCTTATTGTTGTGACCACTAGGGGCAGGGGTTTAAAACTATGCTTTCATGATCAAGCCTCACCTTTTACTTGACTAATGGCAAATTCTTGATAAAAAAGAGTGATGGCACAATAATGATAACAGATCAAATTCAAAGCTGGTGTAGAAGGTCGGCTTACCCCACGAAGGAGAGGACGTCTCCTCCCACTCTACCCGCTCCCCCCAGCACCAAAGAGAGATGGTAAGACACCCCCACCCCCCCCCCCACACCGGGAGAGGTGCTTACTACAAAGATCTCTGTGACTGGGGCACTCTACCAGGAGGTGTCAAACAGTCAATGGGACCAGGCAGTCATCACAATGGGGAAGGGGGTGCCCTCTCCGTTAAAAAACCGGCAGTCGGCCGCGTGTGACCAATACAGCAGCGGGCCAAAGATGTCTCCTGGCGGCGCAATAGTTCCTGACATCCCCAGGCACTCAATGCAGGGTGGATGTCACGGAACTTGTTTACTCCGACAGCATCCCACCTGCGCTGCCAACTGGAGCGGATGGCAGGTCTTATTACTGGCTTCATATCAGAGGCAGGTAGAGGGGAATGATGAGCCAAAGGGCAAAAAGCAGCTGTTTTTGCTATATAATCAGCACGCTCATTCACCTTCTCCCCCACATGGACCGGAACCCCCCAAAAAACTGTCTTTCCTGCCTCAACATTTGATGAGAAACAGCCACTGTAAAATATCTATAACTAAGGGATTTGGTGATGAGACACTAGCTGAGGCCTGAAGAGAACTACAAGAATTGCTAAAAACTGTAAAATCGTGATGTGGTTCTGCAAAAATTATCCTGAGGGCAAGTAAAATACCCGAAAGCTCTGCCATAAAAATAGATGGAATAGTGAGGAGACAACCGTCCTGACAGAAGTTGGTAAAGACTACTCCAACACCCACCCCTGCATCCAACATAAAGCCGTCAGTGTAAACAGTGATAGTCCCTCTGTGAGAGGAGACGCTTTAAAAAAAGAAAATAAACCACATAAGGAGGCAGTAAGTCCTTCCTTTCATTAAAATACTGACAAACTTGAAACTTCAGGGAGAATCAACAGAGCAGCACTAGAGAACAGCATGGGACATATCTGAACAGGAGGAACACAAAGCATACAGAACTCACAGCTTCCCTTACCCTGAAGTCAAAAGGTCACAGGAGGCTTGGATGCCGACTGTAGTGTGGGGACAAAGTTGCGTCAACTACACAAGTGTTGGTTACAGACTGAGGAAGGTGGTGGAGGCAAAACCAACACTGGACCTGATACTTAAACCATGAAGACATACATCAAAGAACTCACCTCTGCATAGTTTGACCTGAGCATGTAAAGTGTGGAGAATTCTGAGTAGAGAGAGGCGAGGTTGGGTGAGGCGCCTGCCAGCTGGAGTTGTTTCACCAACACCATGGCTTGGTTGTATGTGCGTTCTGCTTCCTCAAATCTACAGTACCCATTCTGTACATGCAGCAATCTGAAATATATAAATAAACTGTAATTATGGCCTGGCATATATTTAGATTTGCACAGTAATTATAAATACAACCAGAGCAGAAAAATCCAGAGTTACCCAAGCGGTTGGTCTTCCCACCCAAGCACCAACCAGACACCAAATGAACAACGATATTATAGAGCAATCCGACTGTGAGAAGGATTTAGGAGTAATGATAAGTGGGAATCTTAAACCAAGTAAACAATGTGTATTTGCTCGAAACAAAGCTAACAAAGTACTTGGGTTCATACAAGTAGTGTCCATTTGACACATCGCCATTTACTTGTTACGACTTCCGTGGAGTCATCAAGGATCCTCGTCTGTACTAGAGTGAGTTGATCATTTTTCTAGATTTGTGATTTTAGTCCCACTGAAGGATAAATCAGCCGAGTCTGTGGCTCATGCCCGAGTGATGAACCTCATATGTTCTCTTACTACTCCCAAGGTTCTTCTCTCCGACAACGGATTACAGTTCAAGAATCAACTTTCAGTACAAATACGTCGACAATACGACATCCAACAAAGTTTCATCGCAGCCTATCATCCACAGGCTAATTCCATAGCAACGCTCCCCATCTCCCTCACTGAGCCAGCTAACTCGTGTGCCAAAAAATGTATATTCCCCAGTTACATACAGTATGTCTGTGTATTCACATAATATTAAGATGTCTGCTGTATATTCATTTTGTATCAGTACCCCTGCAAGAGCAGTTTTATATGATTCTATGAATAAAGTATTAACAAAAGATGTATGTACTTTGTAACAATTAGTTTAGTCCTTGGGTCTGAAAAGGTGGGTAAAACCACAAAAACCAAAGGTGTAACTGCAATAGAAGCAAAGATATTGTGTATTTTATGGTAATGTCTTGAAAAATGGCCACCAGCAGGCAGATAAAGATTGTCTCCAATCTTTAAGAGATTCCTCATGGGTCCTAGTATCAGTGTACAGAGTATGATGCTTTAGGCAATAAGTGCACGACTTTTACTTTACCTATATACCTCACATTCAAGAGCTCACATCATTACTTACCTGTGACAACATTCAAGAGCCCACATCATTACATACCTGTGACAACATTCAAGAGCTCAAACCATTACATACCTGTGACAACATTCAAGAGCTCGTGTCATCTGCTGTGGTTGTGTGGAGTTGGCCAGAAGAGTTTGACAAGAGGTTAAGATGTTCTCTGCATCAGGGAGCCAACCAGCCTCTGCCAAGAATGCTGACACTGCCAACCCCTGCATTACTAAATTGTCGATTTGCTGAAAATAAAATAAAATGTTAATACAGTACCACTATCTAATCTAATCTAACCTAACCTAACCTAGCCTAGCCCCCCCCCCCCTACCCCCCAATGATGGAGACTTCAGTTTGGTCATGGTTAGGTTAACTTAATATTATGTTGGGTTAGGTTAGGTCAGGTTAAGTTACATAAGGTAAGTAGAGTTAGGTGCAGATCAGGTTAGGTTAGGTCAAAAATGGTTAGATTAAGTTATGTTAGGTTAGTATTAGGATAGGTTAGCATTAGGTTAGATTAGCTTAGCATTAGAGTGGTTAATCTTGAGATGAAACATATTAGGTGGCAGAATCATCACATCGCCATTCTGCATAATTTTTATGTTTTCAAACTGATGTGTGTTCCTTAACCTGTTTTTAATGTTGATTTCAGATATGACTTCAGTTTTCATCTATCACGCAAGGTTTACTGACACATGGAATCCTTGAGGTAAAGGTCAATGTTCAGTGTTGCATCAGCAGCTGTAGTGTTAAACCTCCTTGTTTTGCTCTACTTATATACTATTCCTGTTGTAAATACATCTTCTCGTGGATGTTTGAGCAATCCTAACGTATTCTGCTACATATGTGGGTGCTTTGTTGTGCATAAGCAACGACAAGAAATAATCGCATCCGTGAAAAATGCATATTGTGCCAACTTTGGGGTGAAAATAGGGGATTTAGATAAAGTATGTCGCATTGTGTTGAAGGTTTAAGACTGTGGAAATATGGTAAGAAAAATGCTATGCCATTTGGAGTCCCTGTGGTATGGCAGGGGCCTAGAAACCATGGTGATGACTGTTATTTTTGCTCTGTGAAGATAGAGGGAAAAATGCAAAAAAATAAACAAGGAATCATTTATCCCAAGAGTCCATCTGCCATGAGACCAGTGCCACATACGTAGTCCTGAGGTTCCAGTCCCCATTCCGTCAGATGTGTCGCAGTCAGTGTCATCAGAATCTGACCGTGATTCATCGTCAGGTAACGGAAGTGATGTTTATCAACATGAAGATATTAGTGATGTACCGGAGGTGTTTACCCACAGTGAACTTATCGATCTGGTTAGGGATTTGAATTTACCAAAGGAGTCTGCTGAACTTTTAGAATCTAGGTTGAAATCAAAGAAGTTATTGACCAAAGGGACATATTTTTCATGGTATAGGCAACGTGGACAAGAACTAGTTCATTTTTTTCAGAGGAAGGCTCTTTGGTTTATTGTAATAATGTGTCTGCTTTAATTAATTATTTTAGCATTACCTATACAACTACTGAATGGAGGTTGTACCTCCCTGTTTAGTAGCTGCATACTACCAATATGACCACCAATCTGAAGAATCGATGAACCAGTGTGAGAAAGAAGCATGGAATAGTTTCAAGAATGTTGTGTATAGTTTTTAGGCAATATAAAGGATCTAAACTATCAAAACATTGTTGAAGGTAAGTTGAATACCTTTAAAAACAAGGGTTGCAATATGAGTGTAAAAGTGCATTTCTTACATTCCCATCTTGAATATTTTCCTGAAAATTTAGGTACAGTAGTTTAAGTGAAGAGCAAGGTGAAAGATTTCACCAGGACATTAAGGAAATGGAAAAGAGGTATCAAGGAAGGTGGAATGTGAACATGATGGCAGACTACTGCTGGAGAGAGACTGTGCCAGTGAACAGATTGACAGAAAGTTGATAAAAATTAAGTTTCACTCATCCTAGAAGCCCAATATTATGTTCATTCATGGTCATATAATGTATATCATTTATTTCTGTATTTGCAGGTAATAGCCTTAATGACAATAATCTTTAGGTTTAGTTAACTTTGAAGCCTACTGAATTGTCTTATTTGTATTATCTCGTCATATTTGTATGTGCATAAGTTATATTATCTTGTCATATTGGTAATAAGTGTGATGTGCTAGAGAAAAACAAAGTTTATTTTTGAAATCCTTGATAAAAAAACGAATCAGAATCACATCTCAGTTTTAAAGCATCAATCATCTTTTCTTAAAATGCAGACCGGTGAATCCTTCAGAGAACATCACCCAAATGTGATAAGAAAAAAATAGGAACAAAACACAGGGTAACCCTACACTCACTCACCTGCTGGTCTAATGCTGAGTCTTGACTGCACCTTTCAACATAAGCTTGAGATAATATTGATGAGATTTTACTGCCATGACCCCCTAGAGCTTGGTCCATCAATGCCTGAGAGATAGAGAGGTGGATGTTTATTAGGTAAAGTTGTCATTACAGCTTACACTGATTTAGCTGGTAACTGTATAAAGTATAGTATTTACAGAATATAAGGACTGAAGGTGTACAGTTTAGTTTGTGGATACTGTACTGTACTGTACTGTATAGTGTGTATACTGTACTATACAGTACTATACTATACTATACTATACTATACTATACTATACTGTACTGTGCTGTACAGTACTGTACTGTATTGTACTGTACTCTACTGTGCTGTGCTGTACTGTACTGTACTGTACTGTACTCTACTGTACTGTACTCTACTGTACTGTACTCTACTGTGCTGTACTGTACTCTACTGTGCTGTACTGTACTGTACTCTACTGTACTGTACCTGAAAACAGTGGTGTAGTAAGTGCCTCTTGTCCACCACCTTGAGCATCCGTGTGAGAACGTCCAGGCTGCACAACTCCCCCCGCAGCTTGGCCAGGCAGCCATATTTATAAAGCTGTAAAGATAACATACAATTACTACAGTACTCGCCAGGCAACACTTTACATAGCATACTGTATACATGTTTATATTTACTGTACTGTACTGTGGTTAGGTTAGGTGTGTGTATCATCAGGCCCTGGTGATGGATCTTTAGTGAGTGAGAGGACAGTTTTCATTTCTTACATTGAGAACATAAAATTGTATGTCTGGCCACGTCCCACTCCAAAATCCAGGGCTCGTGTCTCCTCTACCCTACACACCCATTATACTCTGAGGATCGAGCTGCTATAGAAGACACCCGTGCAACTTCTTGAGGGGGGGGGGGGCAACTGGGCAGCCATCATTAGCCCTGAGAACTGTGGGAGGAGAATTAGATGAAAACTTGCCTGCTATTTTCTGCACTCGTTTCCATGCCTGGGACAAAGAAGATTTTTCGTTTAGAATGTAAACCTAAGAAGAAAAGGACTGGTGACGTGCGTAGTACTTTAACACTCGACAAGCTTGGGCTCTGGCCTGTTAGGTTAGGTTAGAGTTGGTGATTTAGTGGTGAAATAGGTTAGTGTGTTTGATATGACTGCCTCTACACAGCAGCCAGGCAAGTTAATAAACATATACTGTATGTGTTTATCTTTCTGCTATCCTATACAGTAATTATATCGACAGATATAGGCAGTAACTAGATATAGACAGTAACTTGATAGACAGTAACCAGATAAAGACAGTATCCATAGTCAGTAACCAGACATCAAAGAAGGATAGGATGAAGTAAGGGTGGTGGATAGTGAAGCACTAGAAGGAGTAAGCATAATTTTACCTGACCACATCAAAACAAATTACAGTAATAAACAGCCTATTATATGAAGTGTCTCTGGGTTACACATTTACCACTTTAAAAATACAGTAGTTTTGTAGTTACTTGCTGTAGCTGTATTTGTGTTCAATTATTAGTTTTTGGTGATACTACAGCATGTGGTCTACAAGATATTTTTAGTTTAACCTGTCCTGACCTAATCTGATTCACCCTGACAAAACCTGATCTACCCTACCTTTACCTGACCTGATCTAACCTAACCTAACTTGACCTAATCTTTCCTGACCTAACCTGACCTGACATAACCTAACCTAATGAGATTTGAGCCAACATGACCTACCTAGCCAGACCTGTGCTAACCTGACCTGACATAACCTGACTTAACCTAACCTGACCTAACCTAAGTTTCTATATTTATTATTATCTACAGTATACAGTACAGTACAGAACAGAACAGTACAGTACACTACAGCACTGTACACTAAAGAACACTACATAATAATATAATGGATACCCCTCGGGCCACCTAAGTGTGAATTTAAGGTGTAGAAGCTGTCACCAACACAACAACCACACCCTGAGTTAACAAGCTGCATGAACCAGTGTCAAGGAATAGTCCGAGAAGACCGGACAACTCTCCAACTGCACTGGCTAACCATTACCCCGGAATATGATCAACAAATCAATTAACATCCAGGTCCCCAATTACTGCTGGGTAGACAGAGGCAAATGGCGTAAAGAAACTTGCCCATAGTTTCACCCTGCCCGGGGATCGAACCCGGGTCCACTCGCTTGCGAGGTGAGGATGCTGACGATTACAGCACAGGTAACAACAGTACAATCACTACACTACAGTACAGTAAAGCCTCGAATAACGACGTTAATGTGTCCTCCAATATTGCAGTGTAAGGTGAATCGTCTTATTGCGCATCATTAATTACCATTAAAATAAAGCAATAATAATGAGATGCGTTCCCAAGTGTGACCTTTTCATATCTTTTGTGTGGCCTTTTACCCTCTTTTCCCCCAAAAAACAATACAATTAAAGAAAAGTGCAAACTATATTCTTTAAATAATGTTTCTGAATGCACGTTATACAATATAAATGAATAATAATATGGTCACACAAGAGATGGGACGCCATTGTTTTCGTTTGTGTTTACAGCCGGGAGTCCGGGACGATAGTTCTACACGAGAAAATGAAGAAAATAAGACCCTGGTTGTAGCTGTAGTAAAATTACTGTAAAAAAATTAATATACTGTACATGTTTTAACTAATGTTATTTAATGTTAATAAATGGAACAATAGAAGTAGCTAACTACTAATGGTAAAGAAAAAAAAAAGAGATGGATTGGGAACGCCAACATATACGTGCGCGTTTAAGGACACTGTACCGCGTTTATTACTGAATATGTATTTGATTGAATTAATCTTTATATATATGCGAAATGATCAATACAATTCATAAATAATACGTAGAATATAAAAACACACAAGAGGATAAGAGACGGAATTGTTGCCAGTGTTTACACCCATAATGTCAGTTTTCCTCCTGAAACTGAAGAAAATCAGACCCTGGTTGTTGTTGTACTAAAATTAATGTAAAAAATGATGCATGTTTTAATTAATATTATGTAATGTACAGTAGAAGTAACCACTGATATTAAAGAAAAAGTGACCGATAGTGGAACGCCAATGTATACTCAAGGAAACATAGTAATTTATCTTAAGAATACAGTGGTCCCTCGGTTAACGAACGCTTTGGTTAACGAATTACCTGACATAAGATTCTTCAATTCGGTTAACGAACAAAAAATCAATTAAAGAAATTCTTACCAAAACATGTCAACATGTTTTGGCTTGCTCATCGGCTGGTAGGTCAGTCCGCCAATACAGTCATCTGTTCTCAGCTTACATTTGTTTCCATCGGAGTAAATATCAAGAAAGTTGTGCTATTCAATATTTTTCCAAGTTTTATATTAAAATTATTAGTCATTTTAACATTTATTTAACATATTGATAATATATGCAGTACAGTGATCCCTCGGTTACCGAAATTTAGGTTAACATATTACCTTCCATAAGATTCTGGCATATTTACGGTAAATAATTAATTTCGTCGTGTAAAAAGCACATACACTAGAGACATCATTTTAGTCTCACATGATCAGTTTTTCACCGTGTTTTACCCCACAATTTCCCTCATCTTTCATTCCCTGCCACTACAGGTGATTTATGATTGTAGGTAAAGAAAAACTCAAATTAAAACAGTCTATCGGTTTTATTACTATCACCCAAAGAACATCTGGAAAAAATGAATGAAATCGAACATCCCCTTCTGGTGTTAGCCATTTCCTCCAGTACTATCATTTAAACTAGCAAATGATGCTCACATATGAAAACTACATAGTTAGGACAACATTTTGATACCAAGAAAACTGTTCTTGCTGTAACTGTCTACGAGCTGTCACCTCTTCAACTTTTTACCAATTTTTTCGGAAGCCACGACCCAGCGTGTCTGAAGTCTTAGGGTGAATCATTAATAATATCATTACCACATAAATAATACAACAGGTACTCCCCGACTTACGACTGGGTTAGGGACCGACATCCAGTTCATAAGTCGAAATGGTCGTAAGTCGGAAATGCTTAAATAGCACAGAAAATCTAAAATGGGGGGGGGTCTCATTTTCTTCTCAGCACCACAAAACACTCACTTTTAAACTTGCCAGCCATTTTAAAGTGAATTACAGATGAAAATTTTGTCTGTGTACTGACTTTGGGAACTCAAAAATACATAATTTGACCACATTTTGGTACAACTGAGGCGGTCGTAAGTGCGGGTGGACGTAAGTCTGAGTAATACGACTGGTCTTTTGGCATACATAAACAGATAGGTTAAGTAGGCTTGCCTTACAACTGCCACCATCACGGAAATGTGTACCGAGGATGAAAACATTGGAGGGAAAACCAAAAATAAAGAAAGTTGCAATTCCTCCAGCCATTTACTTCTGATCATGAGTTAAGAAGCAAGTTTACTTCCATAAAAAATTATCCTAAAGTGGCTCTTTCCCGTGAGTCTGGTGTCAGAAGTATTACCCAAACTGTTCTATAGTTGGTGTTTCCGAGTGAATTCAACCGAGGCATTAATGTCCGTGTATCGTTCCTGTTCGGGTGAAGATGGTGCCGTCGTTGGGTGGCACCGAACATGTTTATTTACCGGCACAGGTTAAACTGGGGAGGGGGGGTTGGGGGGGAACTAAAAACACAAAAACCACAATTCCTCCGCCCCCAACTGAGTCGCTCTTAAGGTATAAGGAATCAAATGAGGTTCAAATATATGGGGTATTTTTGTTAGGTAGCTGGTTAACACAGACACCTTGTTGTACACTGTTGATACCATTAAAATATTACCAGTACTACTACAGTATTTTGGTGAGGTAACTTAACATTTATATATGTGGAGAATTTGCATGTTCAACTAATATGGATCTGAGTTGAGCAATGTATTTTTCCAATGGCTTTCCACAAAAGTTATTTCCGACAAAAATCAATATTAAAGTTAAAATAAAACACATTAAAACTCACTGGAAAAACATATTGCTCAACTGAAAAACCAACTAACCTAACCTAACCTAACCTAACCTAACCTAAACTGAATATATTGGTATTGTTCCATTTTAAACCATTATACAGCGGAAGGTTTTGACTTAAAAATTAATAACCTCGTTGATAGCAATTCTTCTCAACCCTACTTGTCACAATTGAATAATAAGCAATAAACTGGATGCCTTTGGCTGTATATTGGTTGAAAATGCAACAATAAGTGCAATTATCCCATATAACTTAACCAAGGTTGTCAATAAGTAGAATGGTATTATAAATCACCAACAATCTAAATAAAAACATTAAAAACCCTCAACCATCAACAATAAAATAAATTAAGAATAAAATCCAAGAAATAAAAAAATAAAAAAATAAACACCAAGAACAATACAATAAAACTATGAGTAAAAGTTATAAAAAGAGACAATATTACTAACCTTATATAACACATCAAACTGTACAGAAGGAGGGAAGATCTTTAATTCATGGCTGATATTCTTATAATGTAGAACCACCACATTTAAGGCCGTGTTATAGAGAGTCCCAGGGAACCACTTGAGTATTGAGGCAGAGGCCATTAATCTCTCTAACACAACGAAGACTTAATTAAACCTTATTATAGTTCCTTCTTCTCTATCTCTCTCTCTCCTTCTCTCTCAATGTCTCTAACTCTTACAGCTGATCAATGTCAACAAGGAAGAGACATCTGGTGCTCACTACACGAACTTCTACAACAACTCCGACTCCTTGATACCGAATCCCTTTAGATCCCTTTCTCTCAACCGCTCTCTTCCATTTCCCTGCCATAGATCAAACCTTTTTTTTTCCTTTATTACCTATTTAACCCCATTCCCCCAACCCTTCCCCCCCCTCCCATCTTCCTACCCCCACTCCAGTTGACCTTCCTCCTCCTCTGAAACCCTATATTGAAACACTCTTCGAGACTTTCTTCACTGAAATCTCTTTTGTCATCCCGGATATTGAGTCATTGAAACATCGATACTTTATTTTTTTTCCAAATCCCAGTGTCAAATTCCCATTAACGACACCGAACCCTCAAACCCAGACATCACCACCGAACCCTCAAACCCAGACATCACCACCGAACCCTCAAACCCAGACATCACCACCGAATCCCAACATTGTCACTGAACCCTCAACACCGAACTCCAGTACGAAACCATTACCTCGACTACGAATCCCAAACTCGTCCACGAATCCCACTACTGAATTGAATTGAATTGAAATAGTTTATTTCGCCAGAAGAACACAGATACAGAGTGGATAATAATAACAATATTAACATGGTTGAGCCAGTTGAGAACCTGAGCTCTCTTGTAGGCACCTGATATATACTATACATTTATCTCAAGGAAGTATTATGTAATATTTAGTAACATCTGGATTAGTACAATAGCATGGTACACACACACACACACACACACAACAGCTTCACAGACGCACACAACAGCTTCACAGACACACATAACAGCTTCACTCACACACAACAGCTTCACAGACGCACGGCGGGGAGGGAACCTTCAGGTGATATCCAGAGTGAGAGCAGTGGCTGATTCTCTCTTTGTTGGGAGGGGGTTCTTTGGGGCCTTGGTGGAGCTGGTACAGAGTGGGGGGAGGACATCCACTTACCCGAGTCCCTCACAAGTGTTTTATGACTGAACGTCACATATTTCCCTTGCTTCTTTAAACGTGTCCATTTGCAGTTGGCGGACTTTAGTCGTAACTGGGCATAGGTCCTCGTTGACGAAGATAGTAGTGCCTTTCAGCTTACTACGCTGGTGGAAGACTTTATCACTGACACTGACTTCGGTAAGTTTAAAATGGTCTTTCAGCAGGTGTGAAATTTTGTGCCTGGATGACTCCCAGTTCTCGTGGGGATCTTCGGGGACTCCGACAAACAGGAGGTTGTTTTACCACACTATGTCGTCCACATAATCCACCCGACCCGCTGTTATCAACTGTTCCGTCTCGAGCTTAGAGTTCTCCTCGCTAAGCTGTTGAACTCGGGTCTTGAGTGTTCGGTTCTTCTCAGCATCAACATTCAACTTTGCTGTTAAGTCTCTTATTTCCCTTTGTGAGAATTCCAAGCTTGTTACAACTTCATTCAGCTTGGTAGTGTGACGGAGGCCAGCTTCCTCTAGTTTCCCGATGGTCTCCTTATTAACGAGAGCCGTTGGACTCCAATTATCACATCAGCAGCTGTTGGTTCTTGAGCTTTACATTTGTGATACTAGCAGCCAGTTTAGACATATCGGAGGTAGTGAGAGGAGTGTAAGCTGGCAGTAAAGAGATGGTCAAGCTAGGGTGGCTAGCCTGGTGGGACGGTGAGGGGGTCGATGGGGTGGTCACGACTGGACAAGGGCACGGATTACAAGCCATGGCACTGAGGGGAGGTTGGTAGGTCTATTACACCTAGCAGGGTAGTCACAGATTCACCAGTAAAATGACACATATATCTACTTAGGGGATCACAGGTAAATATTATCACGCACTAGCCACTCAGCAATCGGATTTTATAGAAGTCAGAATGGGTACTCCTGGAATGAACCTTTTTTCGACGAATAACACGGAGCTCACCACATACACACCCTAAATCCCACACAACGCAAACACCTAGAAAAAGTGCAAAAGAGGGCATGCAAGATTATTCTAACCCCTCCTACTCCACATATCAAGAAGCACTCAACACACTGATCCTCTCGGCTCTCACTGACCATCACCACGACCTCATCTGCAAATTTGGTGAGAAGCTTCTGCACCATCCTCGACACTGGCTCCTACTACCACCTGAGGTCCCTCGTCCACGAATTGCTGCTCGACACGACAACCGCATCCACCACATACGGGCACGTACTGATCGCTATGAGAACAGCCCAGTCCCTACCATTGTAAAAATTATCAACAACTCGTAATCAACCAGTGTATTCACTCCCAGTCAATCTTACCTTTTTTGCACTGTCACTATGTGGTATGACCTTCTCCCCACCTAGTTATTATATATCATATTTATATCACTTATGTTACTTGTAAATTATTTGTCAATCAAGACACCCATTCCCCAATAATGTAACTGCATATTTTCAGCCTTCCAGCTGCCATGCTCTTTTAATAAACCGTTAATTATTATTATTACACACACACACACACAGTGATAACTGCCCGTGAGACCCAACAACAAGCAGAGATGTGTTAATCCGTCCACGATAGGGAAGCCTGGGACCACACATGACTACACCACTTGAGTGAGTGAGGTCCTGTAATACCAGACCACATGGAGTCCCCATGATGCTACAACACCACGTAGTGAATGAGTTGCTACAGCATCATGTGATGCCCCTCATAACACCATCTGTGAGGGAATTACTACACCACTTGATGCCCCTCATAACACCATCTGTGAGGGAGTTACTACACCACGTGATGCCCCTCATAACACCATCTGTGAGGAAGTTACTACACCACTTGATGCCCCTCATAACACCATCTGTGAGGGAATTACTACACCACGTGAGGTCCCTCATAACACCATCTGTGAGGGAATTACTACACCACGTGAGGTCCCTCATAACACCATCTGTGAGGGACTACACCACGTGGGTCCCTCATAACACCATCTGTGAGGGAGTTCCTACACCACGTGAGGTCCCTCATAACACCATCTGTGAGGGACACCACGAGGTGTGAGGGAGTTCCTACTGAGGTCATGGCCACACCTGTGATGGAATTACTACACCACGTGAGGTCCCTCATAAAACCATCTGTGATGGAATTACTACACCACGTGAGGTCCCTCATAACACCATCTGTGAGGGAGTTACTACACCACGTGAGGCCCCTCATAACACCATCTGTCAGGGAATTACTACACCACGTGAGGCCCCTCATAACACCATCTGTGATGGAATTACTACACCACGTGAGGTCCCTCATAACACCATCTGTCAGGGAGTTACTACACCACGTGAGGCCCCTCATAACACCATCTGTGATGGAATTACTACACCACGTGAGGTCCCTCATAACACCATCTGTGATGGAATTACTACACCACGTGAGGTCCCTCATAACACCATCTGTGAGGGAGTTACTACACCACGTGAGGCCCCTCATAACACCATCTGTGAGGGAGTTCCTACACCACGTGTCTGCTGTTCAACACCTCATCGTACATGATCTACGTGACCGCCACTGTAAACCTTACTCTGTATGTTCCTTCACCTTTCTCTAATGAAGGCTTTTGATACACCACCAATGTATGTGATAAGTCAATATGTTCAATGTCTATTTTCAGCCGTCGGGCTGCAGAACTTTTTTCAATAAACCGTGAATTATTATTATTATTACACACACACAGAAAGAATAAAACACACACAGAAAGAATAAAACACACACACAGTAACTCACATTTTATTGAATTATCATTATGTGAGGATATTAATACTGGCGGAAACTTGACAAAAAATAATAATATATATAGAGGGTAAGCATGAGGGAGCCTGGCAGGAGAGAGAGAGAGAGAGAGAGAGAGAGAGAGAGAGAGAGAGAGAGAGACGACCTGCTAGGAATCATCATCATCACTATCATCATCATTATCATCATCATTATCATCATTTAACAAGATCACAGTCGCTTAACTCTGAGGGATGCTGGAGTGACGTAGCCTTGTGTGTGTGTGTGTGTGTGTTGGGGTGTGGAGGGAGGACGTCATGAATACAGCTGTTGTAACTGTAATTATTGTTGTTGTTGTAACTGTAATTGTTGTTGTTGTTGTATGAGTTTTAGTAGATCACTTAAATAAATTGTGTTCACTTAAATAGATTATATTACTTTTCTAAGCCTGTATTCACTTAAAGGGACTGTGGAGAGGCCTCGTCACCCCAGCACATCTTTGTGATATTATATATACACACACACATATTAAAAATTATGTACATTAAAGTTTTATAAGTGGCGAGTGAAAGGTCAGGTGGAAGGGGAATGTAAATAACAAGATGGCTTCCATTGTTTATACTTTAAGGGCCAAATTTGTTTCTCCGAGTTATTATTATTATTATTTAGGTAACGTCAACAATAAAGTAATTATTTATAGATTATTATCGTAACTTCAACAACGAGGGAATTAACTATATTGTATTATTTTATGTATTTTTTTATTTAATTTTTTGGGGGGTTTGTAAGAACTCAATTATATTAGTGTACATTGCAATTCAATGGGCCAGCCACCTTACAATGTTGGGTAGGTTCGTACAGGACCAGGAAAGAGAGAGAGAGAGAGAGAAGAGAGAGAGAGAGAGAGAGAGAGAGAGAGAAGAGAGAAAGAGAGAGAGAGAGAGAAGGAGAGAGAAAGAAAGAGAGAGAGATCTGGGTCAAAATACTCAGACTACGTATTACAATAGTTAGTAGGAATGACTTGAACACTTAACTATATATACCATACACATCAGATATACAAATCAACAAGTATATATATACGTAAGTCTACACACACACGCATATATTAGATATCTTGACCCACAGCTGATATAAATACACCACTTGGTATAAGATGTTCTATAACCTGTACTAACAAGGATTACAATGTTCTGTTCATCAACGAAAAATAACTTATTTGTTATACATATACAAACTGAACACTATATATACTGTATATATTTATGACAGGGTGGTGCAGAAGTCAGTTTACTCGAAGAGGACAGAAGGTGAACTAAACTGTTCTCCGTGAAGTGGTTTTTGCGCCACCCTGTTTGTTGACACTGGCAGAGCCTTAGTGTCTAGATGTAAACAAACAAACATACACACGCTCGGGTGTAAACAAAACAAGCGAAGTTAAGAAGGGGGTGTTTGAATTATCAGGGGGGGGGTAGGTTAAAGCCTGTAATGTATGGGGTAGGGTAAAGCCTGTAATGTATGGGGTAGGGTAAAGCCTGTAATGTATGGGGTAGGGTAAAGCCTGTAATGTATGGGGTAGGGTAAAGCCTGTAATGTATGGGGTAGGGTAAAGCCTTTAATGTATGGGGTAGGGTAAAGCCTGTAATGCATGGGGTATGGTAGGGTAAAGCCTGTAAAGCCTGTAATGTATGGGGTAGGGTAAAGCCTGTAATGTATGGGGTAGGGTAAAGCCTGTAATGTATGGAGTAGGTTAAGACCTGTAATGCATGGGGTAGGGTAAAGCCTGTAAAACCTTATTCCTGATCTGTGAAAAAAAAGTCGTATTTAAAGTCCCTAGGAGAGATTTAGAGTCCTAGAGAGAAATAGGAAAACGTGCAGAAGAGATCTAGCTGAAGAGGGACCTAAGGAAAGGGGGAATTGGGAAGGGGAAACGGAGGGGATTAGCCTGAGGGGGAGGTGGGGGTGGAGGGGGCCGGAACACGGGGCCAGATGGTTGGGGAGGTCGGGCTCGTGGGGGTAGTGGCTGTGGTGGTGGGGGTTGCTGGGGGGGTTGTTGTGGAGGAGGTGGGGGTGGGGTGAGGCCTTCGTTGAATACATTAGCAGGAGGTGGTCGTGGTGCTGGTGCCGCTGGAGGGGCTGGTTGTGCTGGTCTGTTTGGGTCGAGGATGTTTCCACACTGCGCACGACAAACATTATCTCGTAAAATATCATCCAGACCAAATCTTGAGCGCAGTTCGAAACAGTTGACTTTTAAGGTCTGGCACTGCGCCCCAGAAGAAGTGCAGGTGCATAGTGTACAAGGTGTGGGTGTGCGAGTGTCTCCAATGCCCACCGCTTGGTTACCTATGACGCAGGTGTTGGAGTCACGCCACAGTTGAAGATTAACATTCGACACCGCCCCACATGGCACCCGGGGGTTCCTGAAACACGTCATCATCATCATAATCATCATAATCATCATCATCATCATCATCATCATCATTACACAAACACACACACACACAAACACTCACAGAAAGTCGTGGGGCATGTCAAACACTCCTCGCTGGATGTGTTCGACCACGTCACAGTTCTGGCAGATGAGGGAAGCCATCGTCACCTTGCGGATGTCAACGAGCTGTTCTTCGGTAAACTTGAGACTGGGGTTGGACGTCTCATACCTGTGTGGGGGAGATGAGTTGATGAGCTGGTGGACAGGTGGTGCGGAGGTAGTGGACAGGTGGTAGGGAGGTGGTGGACAGGTGGTAGGGAGGTGGTGGACAGGTGGTAGGGAGGTAGTGGACAGGTGGTAGGGAGGTGGTGGACAGGTGGTAGGGAGGTGGTGGACAGGTGGTAGGGAGGTGGTGGACAGGTGGTAGGGAGGTAGTGGACAGGTGGTAGGGAGGTGGTAGTTACTGGACATGTACTGACCCTCTGTTACACACTGTTAGAACATAAGAACATAAGAATGGAGGAAACTGCAGCAGGCCTATTGGACCATACTGGACAGTCCCATTTACACCCAACCCCTATCGCTCATATACCCATCCAACCTATGTTTGAAGCTATCCAGCGTATTCAAGTTAATGATGATATTTGGTAACTTGTTCCACTCGTCCACTACTCTATTTCCAAACCAATCTTTATCTAATTAAGTTTAGTTTAGGTTAGGTTAAGTTAAATTAGTTTACAGTAGGCTAAGTTAGTGTTAGGTTAGGTTGAGTGCGACGGTTAACTGGATACAGCTCTCGCCTCCTGTTCCAGGGGTCAGTGGTTCGATCCCTGGGTACGCCTAGTTCACCCAGCTGTAAATGGGTACCTAAGTTTACAAGTTGGGGAAGTGAAGGCGGTTGAGTGTAGTATCCAATTTCAGGAATGACCTTAAGTTAACATCACCCGAAAGTGGGTCTCATAGGCATGACTGTTCGTTAGGGACAGTGTGGATACATCACAGAGCCTTCAGTATACAAGGAGGCAGCATGGCCGGTATTGCTCTTGACTACACTCGCTTCCCCAACTTGTAAACTTAGGTACACATATTGCAGCTGGGTGAACTAGGAGCACCCAGGAATCGAACCACCGACCCCTGGAACAGGAAGCAAGCGCTGTATCCAGTTAACCTAACCTAAACTAACTTAAATTCAACGTAACGAAAACTAAGCTAACTTAACCAACACAAAACTAAACCTCTTGTAACTTAATCTAACTTAACTAAACAAAACTTAACTTAATCTAAACCTAACTTCAACTAACATTACCTAACCTAAATATAATTAGGTTAGTTTAGCTTAGATTAGGTTAGGTTAGGTTAGGTTAGATTAGGTTAGGTTAGGTTAGGTTAGGTTAGGTTAGGTTAGGTTAGGTTAGGTTAGGACAACAACCATCTCACCAGAATCTGTCACATTTCCTCAAGAAAGAGAACTGCAGCCCGATGATACAGCCAAAGGTCGGGCCGATAATGCCTCCCTGTAGTGGCGTCTCACACAGTCCACCAGTGAAGAGGTCGATGTCCTCCACGCTGTTGTATACCTGGAGGAGTGGAGGATGGAGTGAGTGTGTGGTGGAGGATGGAGTGAGTGTGTGGTGGAGGATGGAGTGAGTGTGTGGTGGAGGTGGAGTGAGTGTGTGGGGGAGGTGGAGTGAGTGTGTGGTGGAGGATGGAGTGAGTGTGTGGTGGAGGATGGGAGGGAGTGGAGGAGGTGTGTGGGGAGGTGGAGGAGTGTGTGGGGGAGGTGGGAGGAGGGGTGGTGGAGGTGGAGGAGTGTGTGTGGGGAGGTGGAGGAGGTGTGTGGAGGTGAGTGAGTGTGTGTGGGGGAGGTGGAGGAGGGGAGGTGGAGTGGTGTGGTGGAGGTGGAGTGAGTCATCAACACAAACACACACACTGACACATTTACAGTACACACATACATACGACGCAACACAACACAGAGAACACACAACACAACAGACCTCACACACAACACAACACACCCTCACACACAACACAACACAACACACCCTCACACGCAACACAACACACCCTCACACACAACACAACACAACACACCCTCACACGCAACACAACACAACACACCCTCACACGCAACACAAAACAACACACCCTCACACACAACACAACACACCCTCACACGCAACACAACACAACACACTTACCCGCTGTAGTTTCTCAATCAGTTCAGGTTTAATCTCTCTGCTCAGGTCAGCGAAGGTCCTAGCTCGTTTGAGGTTACAGATGGCTCGGTACTCGTTGTAAGAGCGGATACCGTGTTCTCGCCCTCGTTGTATGTTAAGGGCGGCGAGATCGAGACCCGAGAAAGGGATGGTAGCGTCCTCGAAGAGATGATTCGTTATCTCCTCAGTTAAAAAGTTGTCTAACGTCTCCATAGGTGTAGAGATCAACCCCCGGACCAGTTCATCAATCATCTGAAACTCGAGTCTGGGGAAGAGAGAGAGAGAGAGGGGTGAGAGGGGGTGAGGAGAGGGAAGAGGGGAGTGAGGAGAGAGAAGAGGGGAGAGAGAGAGAGAGACTCACACAGGTTACTCACAACATATCAGGGTTGAAGAAACTCCTCCTGAGTTCCACGCCGTCATGGTTCTCACTGAAGGAGGTGTCCATACGGAGGAGTGACCGTCTGATCAATGAGTGACCGAAGCGGAAGGCAGCAGTGGCAAACTCATTCAATATTCCTGGGTTACAGTTGCCGAGAGAGGGGTGAGAGGAGGTGAGGAGAGGGAAGAGGGGAGTGAGGAGAGAGAAGAGGGGAGAGAGAGAGAGAGACTCACACAGGTTACTCACAACATATCAGGGTTGAAGAAACTCCTCCTGAGTTCCACGCCGTCATGGTTCTCACTGAAGGAGGTGTCCATACGGAGGAGTGACCGTCTGATCAATGAGTGACCGAAGCGGAAGGCAGCAGTGGCAAACTCATTCAATATTCCTGGGTTACAGTTGCCGTCGTACTCTGTGTGTGGGAGAACTGAGATTAGGTGGGGGACCTGGTGTGGGGACCTGGTGTGGGGACCTGGTGTGGGGGACCTGGTGTGGGGGTGTGGGGGACCTGATGTGGGGGACCTGATGTGGGGGACCTGGTGTGGGGACCTGGTGTGAGGGGACTGGTGTGGGGACGTGGTGTGGGGGACCTGGTGTGGAGGACCTGGTGTGGGGGACCTGGTGTGGGGGGACCTGGTGTGGGGGACCTGGTGTGGGGGGACGTGGTGTGGGGGGGGACCTGGTGTGGGGGACGTGGTGTGGGGGACCTTGTGTGGGGGACCTGGTGTGGGGGGACCTGGTGTGGAGGGACCTGGTGTGGGGGAGGGACGTGGTGTGGGGGACCTGGTGTGGGGGACCTGGTGTAATGGTGGGGGACACACACGATATAGTTTTTCTTCCATCATAGTCATATATGTATGTACTGTATGTATGTATGTATGTATGTATGTATGTATGTATGTATGTATGTATGTATGTATGTATGTATGTATGTATGCATGTATGTACGTATAAGAGACAGGCACTGACCTCCGTAATATCCTTCAGGTTTTAGTGTGAGGGAGTACAGCCTCATGGCGTTCCAGCCCAACACTCGAGGCAGGAACTCATTGTACACAACATGTTGCCATTCTCCCGTCAGCCTCATGGCGTTCCAGCCCAACACTCGAGGCAGGAACTCATTGTACACAACATGTTGCCATTCTCCCGTCACTATCCTCCGTGCTTCTTGATACAATCGCTCGTCATCCCAATGTGGGTTAACCTGTTGGGGTGAGAGTGAGTCATAGTGGGGTGTTGGTGGTACAGCGGTAACACGCATAACTCTCACCAATATGTCAAGGGTTCGAGCCTCGGCCTGGACACACGTGACAAGGGTGTTGTGACCACTACCAAATACCACAGGTTTACCAGTTTCTTCCTGTACTAACACTGGGTAGACCGCCCTAATGGCTAGTAAGGTGATAAGTGGTGAGAATGATCAATAAAATAATAGGGTGTGGGTTAACCTCCAGGCAAGACTATAGGGGACCTCGTTCTAACAGAAACTCACTGTACGTAAAATTAAACAAATTGCTTTCTTCCCTGTTAGGTTAGGTTAGGTTTACTCACTACTACCAGGTTAGGTTAGGTTAGGTTTACTCACTACTACCAGGTTAGGTTAGGTTAGGTTTACTCACCACTGCCAGGCCATCAGCTATACGATTGTGTTCCCTCATCCAGATGGTGTGGACCACTGCCAGGCCGGGCTGTTCAGACGACCTCGAGTCACCCGCCTTGAAGCACCGACCCGAGTCTGCTTTACACTCTGGGTTGCCCGTCTCCTGTACACACCAGGTGAGTAGAGATTAAATAGGCTGTGAAACGTTTGTAAATTGGGTGTGAAACCTTTGTAAATAGGGTGAATAATGTCTGTAATGTGTAAATAGGGTGTGAAATATTTGTAAATAGGGTAGGGAACCTCTGTAAATTGGGTGTGGAACATTTGTGAACAGGCTGTAATACCTTTGTAAATTGGGTGAATAACGTTTGTAATGTGTAAATAGGTGTGAAATATTTGTAAATAGGCTGTGATACCTTTGTAAATAGGAAGTAAAACGTTTGTAAGGTGAAATAGGGAGTAAATATTTTGAGATAAGTTTAATATGGGTAGTAAAATAGGTAAATAGTTTGAAAGTAGCGGTAAAAGTTTGTAATTGGGAGTATGGTAAGTAAACTTTGTGAGGAGTTATAAATAGGGGTTTTGTTATTGTTTCTAATGTGTAAGATACACACACACACACACACACACACACACACACACACACACGTACCTGGGGCAGTAAGGGCTTGCCACGGATCGGATGTCTGGTCGCATTAAGATAGCCAGAGTGACTGTCTCTCAGTTCTCTTGCCTCACACAGCTCCTGACCATAGATCTGGGAGGCGTCCAGGAAGGCGGTGTTTTGATTGATCTGTTCTCGAGCTCCCAGAGTTTGTTGACCCGGTAGTGATCTGTGGGAGGAGAGTGTGGTTACTGGTGTACTGGTGGAGGGGAGAGTGTGGTTACTGGTGTACTGGTGGAGGGGAGAGTGTGGTTACTGGTGTACTGGTGGAGGGGAGAGTGTGGTTACTGGTGTACTGGGTGAGAGTGTGGTTACTAAAATGGTGGAGGGGAGAGTGTGGTTACTGGTGTACTGGTGGAGGGGAGAGTGTGGTTACTGGTGTACTGGTGGAGGGGAGAGTGTGGTTACTGGTGTACTGGTGGAGGGGAGAGTGTGGTTACTGGTGTACTGGTGGAGGGGAGAGTGGCGCCTGGTGTACTGGCAGGGAGGGAGAGTGTACATTGGTTTACTGGTGGAGGGGAGAGTGTGTGGTTACTGGTGTACTGGTGGAGGGGAGAGTGTTGTTACTGTGTACTGGTGGAGGGAGAGTGTGGTTACTGGTGCACTGGTGGAGGGGAGAGGTGTTACTGGTGTACTGGTGGAGGGAGAGTGGTTACTTTGCACTGGTGGAGGGGAGGTTGTTACTGGTGTACTGGTGGAGGGGAGAGTGTGGTTACTGGTGTACTGTTGGAGGGGAGAGTGTGGTTACTGGTGTACTGGTGGAGGGGAGAGTGTGGTTACTGGTGTACTGGTGGAGGGGAGAGTGTAATTACTGGTGTACTGGTGGAGGGGAGAGTGTAATTACTGGTGTACTGGTGGAGGGGAGAGTGTTGTTACTGGTGGACTGGGGCAAGTAACAGCGTGGTTAATTATCATGGGAGAGATAGAGAGACAATGAGACAAAGTTATCCTGGAGAGAGAGAGAGACAGAGGAACAGGGTCAGTAGCAGTCAACTTACCTGGTGAAGGCAATGCAGAAGGGTCTCCCAGAGGATATATTGACGGCGGGATAGAAAGGATCGTTGTCAGGGACGGGGATGGGCCAACACTCTGGATGGACTCTCTGTTGTGCCTCACAGTCCCTGCAGTCCAGGATAGAACTCTGGAAGCCCTTGTTGACGGGTGTGAAGGTGATGTCGTGGTCAAGGAACTGTCCGAACTGCATCACCATGAGGGTGTAGCGAGCGTGAAGGTGAGAGATATCGTTGTGGATGGTGGTGGAGATGGTGCGGGGGGAGGGTAAGGCGTTGCCCGAGACAGAGCGAGTGCGTGGCTCTGAGATGCCGTCGTCGTAGCCAGCAGGTAACATGCGGGCGAATACGGTGTTGGAACGACCAAAGTCAGGACGTCTGAGGTTGTTACAGTGACCACTGATAGTTCTGAAACGGTTGTTAGCGTCACACGCCCTGTGTTCCTCCGTCTCCCGACAATTACGGATCAGAGGGGCGGGAGGGACCAGACCAGAGATATCCACGGACGGTAGGTTAAGGTCCAGCGAGTCGAACTCGTTGCCGAGTCCCTGAATCTGTCGACGGACTCTACGGTCGTGCATGATGGTGATGAGTTCCTGGCTGGTGGCCTCGAGGAGCACGGACGTGTTGGCCTGGATCAAGGACGTGGGGGTAGGCTTATTGTTGGCGTATGCTGAGCCTACCGGTGACTTGGACCCTGCCACCAGACCTTTCTCGAAGATAAGCTTCTCCATCTGTCTCCGCTTCTCCACGACCTGTTTCCCTTTCTCCACCACACTGTGTAAAATATCTTCAGCCACCACCACCTTCCCGCGGGTCTTCCACACGCCCAGATCCATGTCGTCCAGGTCACGGCAGGATACAGGGGCATTCAGGAACTGGTCACCAGCGAGGAAGGCAGAGCGGGGCACACTACTCAGCCCAGGCACGTTGTTACACACCAGACGCGCCATGGACGTCTTCCTGATTTCAAAAAGCTGTTCTTTACTAAAGGCGGCAGGAGGAACATCGTTCTCATACCAGTACCTGTCTGTCTGTCTCAACACCTTGAACTGGAGGGCAAGGAGGCAAGAGGCCGTAGGACCCACCAGGGCGCCATCCTGAGGTCGCTCTGAGATGATGCCGGTGAAGAGATCGATGTCGGCCACGTTGGCGAAGATGATCTGAAGTCTGGCGATATGCTCCACCTCCATGGTGTCTGTGAGGTCTTCGAAGCTGTGAGCAGGACGCCGGCCACACAAGGGGCGCCACACCACGTACGGCGGTAGGCCGTGATCACGTCCACTCTGTACCGTCCGGGCAACCAAGTCCAGTCCGCCCAGGTACCCCCTGATGGAGGCACTGACGGCGGGGTCGAAAGTGAGAGAGTTAGCGGACACCAGACCACTGATGAGCTGCTCATAGGCACCAGCCTTGTAGAGGATGGTCATGTTGAGGGCTGTCATGCCTAGTGGGATGTTGTGGCGACCAAGGGGCAGCTGGTCGGGTAACAGCGTCAGTACCAGATGTAACACGGCCGTGGCCACAGAGTTGAACACTCCAGGTTCAATGGTGATGTCATAGCTGTGGTAGAAGCCCGCCGCTAGTGGGATGAGCTCATTCTCCTCGGCAACCTGTGTGGCGACACTCATGTTAGTGTACATAAGAACATAAGAAAATAAGGAGTCTGCAATAGGCTGGTTGGCCTGTGCATGGCAGCTCCTGTCGAGAGTTACTACCACTCTCTATCATCCCTGAATCTATCCAGTCTCCTTTTGAAACTTTCCAGCATTCCAGCACTTACTACATAGTTGCTAAGCTTGTTCCACTCGTCCACCACCCTATTTGTGAACCAGTTCCTTCCTATCTCCCTCCTAAACACACAAACACACACACACACACACACACACACACACACATACACACACACAAACACACATACACACACACATAACACACACACAACACACCCAACACCCAACACACCTCCAACACACTCAACACCCCAACACCTACCCGGGCTCCCAGTATTGTAGGCAGAAATTCCTTATAAGTTATATGTTGCATCTGGGCAGCGATGATAGCTCTTGCCTCCTCAAACACGGTGTCGTCCCCCCACTGAGGGTTGAGCTCAGAGAGGACGGACGCTACTCTGTTGTGTTCATGGACCAGCAGAGTCTGTAGAGCAGCCAGGCCAGCGTGTGTGTTGAGACGTAGATCACCCCCCATGAAACACCTGCAGGAGGGTAATGGTGAGAGCGTGAAGGGAGGGAGGGAGGGAAGGAAGGAGGGTAATGGTGAGCATGGAGGGAGGGAAGGAGGGTAATGGTGAGCATGGAGGGAGGGAAGGAGGGTAATGGTGAGCGTGGAGGGAGGGAAGGAGGGTAATGGTGAGTATGGAGGGAGGTGGTGGAGGGTAATGGTTGGCATGGAGGGAGGGAGTAACTCTGACAAGGAGTGACTCTCTGACATGAAGAAGGAACTCTGACATGAAGGAACTCTGACATGAAGGAACTCTGACATGAAGGAACTCTGACATGAAGGAACTCTGACATGAAGGAACTCTGACATGAAGGAACTCTGACATGTTAAGGGAGGAAATCAAGACACTCGGTAATAATATTCTAACAAAGTATAGTGATACAAAGGAAATTAATGTTTAACAAGAGTGAACCATTACAAACACGAGTGAACCATTACAAACAAGAATGAACCATTACAAACAAGAGTGAACCATTACAAACAAGAGTGAACCATTACAAACAAGAGTGTGAACCATTACAAACAAGAATGAACCATTACAAACAAGAGTGAACCATTACAAACAACTTACATCATGGCGTCTTTGCAGGTGTGTGAGGTAGCTCGTGGCAGCAACCAGTCGGCTTGGGTCTTCAGGTGACCATTCTCAAAGAGCCGTAATGAGTCCGATTCTCTTTTAGTTGACCCATACAATCCCGACCCATCCAGGAACGACGTGGCGCCGTTCAGTTGTTCCCGAACTCCTGCAGGTGTGAGGGAACGTGATGACTGAACAGTAGTAGGTGTGAGGGAACGTAATGATGGAACAGTATTAGGTGTGAGGGAACGTGATGATGGAACAGTAGCAGGTGTGAGGGAACGTGATGATGGAACAGTATTAGGTGTGAGGGAACGTGATGATGGAACAGTATTAGGTGTGAGGGAACGTGATGATGGAACAGTAGTAGGTGTGAGGGAACGTAATGATGGAACAGTATTAGGTGTGAGGGAACGTAATGATGGAACAGTATTAGGTGTGAGGGAACGTGATGATGGAACAGTAGTAGGTGTGAGGGAACGTGATGATGGAACAGTAGCAGGTGTGAGGGAACGGATGATGGAACAGGAGTAGGTGTGTAGAGGTGGAACTTGATGGAGAGAGAGAGAGAGAGAGAGAGAGATAGTTACCCAGAGCACAGTCAGTGGTGGTAGCAGGGGCAGTCCTAGCGTACTCCCAACACAGTTCACCGTCCACTATTGGGAAACATTCAGGGTGTTTCTCCGTCAGTCCACAACACTTCACCTGTCAACATATGGTACGTTTTACAACCAGCTGTGAGTTGTGAGGTTATGACACATATTTGGAATCCATGACCTTAAAATACTATAACTAACAACCTTAAATTATTACAATCACAAGCTTAAAATAAATTGACCTAACCTAAGCTTAAATTATTATAATCACAAGCTTAAAATAAATTGACCTAACCTAAGCTTAAATTATCACAATCACAAGCTTAAAATAAATTGACCTAACCTAAGCTTAAATTATTACAATCACAAGCTTAAAATAAATTGACCTAACCTAAGCTTAAATTATCACAATAACAAGCTTAAAATTAATTAACCTAACCTAACCTAACCTTACCTTTTCCCCTCTCACTCCTTCAGCTACCAGAGGTCGGGAGAGGTCATGGGCGAGGTATTGACCCCACACAGAGGCCAGGAGAGACACGTGGGCGTGAGTGTGGATATGACCAGCGTGGGCGGCTTGAGAAACAAGAGAGGCTGGAGGCAGTGCTCGTCCGGCCAAAGACACGCGGGGGGAGGATACGCCTGTGAAGAGTAAAGGTTGTAGTGGTGGTGGTTGTAGTGGTGGTGGTTGTAGTGGTGGTGGTTGTAGTGGTGGTTGTGGTGGTGGTTGTAGTGGTGGTTGTAGTGGTGGTTGTAGTTGGTGGTTGTAGTGGTGGTGGTTGTAGTGGTGGTTGTGGTGGTGGTTGTAGTGGTGGTTGTAGTGGTGGTTGTAGTTGTAGAGGTGGTGGTGATGGTTGTAGTGGTGGTTGTGGTGGTGGTTGTGGTGGTGGTTTATGTTGAGGAGAGTAAGGGTTGTAGTTATGGTTGTGGTAGTTGTATATGTCAGTTTAATAATAATAAATAATAATAATAATAATAATCATAATAAAAATAGTAATAATAGTCATAACAATAATAATAATAATAATAAAAATAATAATATTAACAATAATAATAATATGCTCTCACAAATATCATTATTCTTACTACACATTATTGTTCTTACTGTACAAGTCATTACATAACATTACAGCAAGACACAGTGGCTGTAATGGTTCACTTCCCTCACGACTCATAAATGACCAATAATAACGCGGTAGTCGACTCATTCTCCCACAACACAAGGTCGCTGTCACCCCTCGTCTCCTCTTATTTGGTTAATGTTAAAGTTGGACTATTTTTTATTATGTACTGCATATTGGTGAAGGTTTCATGTCTTTGCTGCATTTATGCGTTAGAGTAGTTTTTATATTTATAACGGTTAATTGTGGCTTAATTTAACGAAAATAACGTATTGAATCACCCAATCAAAGTCATTGTTCTTGTTCTTGTTCCAAACTTAGTCCCTGCTGCTATATGGCACCACAAAAATTGTGACCAAATCCCAGGTTACTGATCTGTCTCTCTCTCATTTACACACAATTGTAGGGTTCAATTGTTTCTCTTATATAACAACACAACATACATATATTGTTTCTCACTATTATTTTATTTTATTTACTTATGGTCGTTTATTATTACTAATATTATTATTTTAGTTATTATTTTATTATTAACGCGGAGATTTGAGTTATTGAAGAGATAAATATTGACTGAAAGATCGCGCTTGGAAACATATGATGAGTTAGAAAAATATCTTCCTTCTATGTACAGTTCTCCAGTCTCGTATATTAAGCGTTATTACTGCGTTATTATTGATGGTGATAACGGGTCATTATCATCATCATCTTCTCACCCAGTCAGTTAGCAGTGCCTTAGGAAACTTGAGGTCAGTGATATGAGTGAAAATGTAAAATGTTGTGACTGGTAGGAAGCTGTTACCTGCCTCTGTGATGGTGGTAGTTGTGGTAGTATGTTGATGGTGGTAGTTGTGGTAGTATGTTGATGGTGGTAGTTGTGGTAGTATGTTGATGGTGGTAGTTGTGGTAGTATGTTGATGGTGGTAGTTGTGGTAGTATGTTGATGGTGTCTGATGGTGGTAGTTGTGGTAGTATGTTGATGGTGGTAGTTGTGGTAGTATGTTGATGGTGTCTGATGGTGGTAGTATGTTGATGGTGTCTGATGGTGGTAGTTGTGGTAGTATGTTGATGGTGTCTGATGGTGGTAGTTGTGGTAGTATGTTGATGGTGGTAGTTGTGGTAGTATGTTGATGGTGTCTGATGGTGGTAGTTGTGGTAGGTTAGGTTAGGATAACAATTATAATGTTTATCTCTCAGACCAAAGCACCCAGGCCAGTAGAATAACATAGACTGCGCAGTAACCAGGGGAGTACCTGCTCACCCTCGTAAGTGACTCACCCTATAGTGATTGAGGTGAGATACAGACCTGACCCAAAGGAGGTCAAGGTCACAAAGGGAACAATAATTCTCACAGCCACGCAATTAGCTTAACCCAGGGTCATGACCTTGTTAATTTAAGGAGCTACTTACTACCCACCCAGTACTTCTGCTACCTGACCAAACAGCGGGTCTAGCAGTGGGTGGACCAGCATTTTAGCTAAAGGTCCGTGTAGGTAATATTCCTACAAAAAAAAAATTCTACAGGATTATTCTTATAACAGTGAAGGGTCAGCAACACACGTCCCCAGTCCCACTCGTCGTCTCATCCAAGAAATCTTCACTATGTGTAGCGAGGTCTCAGCCTGGTCCATCGACGGTGTGCGACCCTCTCATCGTGTTGGCTGTGTAGACGGTAGTAATGCGGTGATCCTGAACCTCCCCAACGGTGGTCGACTTCGTGCCTATTTTACTTGTTAGGTAATAGGAATATATCATAGTCTATTATATATTGTGTTAGAAGCTCCATTAACCCCCCCGTTGAACTAGTAAAATAAAGGTGTAACACGCATTGGTGGTTTATATACTACACTTGTACTGAGCCTGTGTTAATATATCTTCACACCCTCGGGTCACGCTACCTACCTCCCTCACTCTACTACTAAATATGATATTTAACCTCATTATACAATAGGTTAGGTGAGGTTCGATTCGGGTAACAATAGGTTAGGTGAGGTTAGATTAGGGTAACAATAGGTTAGGTGAGGTTAGATTAGGATAACAATAGGTTAGGTTCCCTTTACGTAAAATTTAATACTGATTGATTTTCTTTAAGGTATTTCTTGTGGAAAATACTGCTACGTGCACACGGTGAGTCCTGGTGAACAGGCTGAGCGACAGAGTACAGCCGTTGTGTTCTGACCTCACTAGGGGAAAGGTCACAGCAGGGTTAGCTCCCGAGGGATAATTATCAGATATGGCCAGTGCTATGTGTAGGCTGGGGTGTATGAGTTTGTTGGCTAAGCTGGAGAGGGCTAAGGACGAATTAGAGAGGGCCAAGATGGAGAACCTGAAATTAAAGGAAGAAATGGCGAGGATGAGAGAAGAGGCGAGACAAGGAAAGCCCGTGTCTGACGAGAACTCAGGGGAGTGGAAGGTTGTGAGGAGAGGGAAGACCAAACTGGTGATGAAAAAACACACAAGAGCGTCAACAACGACATCAACAGCTAAGTGTACCAACTCCTTCAGTCCCTTGATAGATGAATTGGACGTTAGTACAGTCAGGGACAGGGCTGACAAGGAAGGTATACAAACTTTAATTGTTGGTGACTCACAGGTAAGGTACTTGGACAGGGCCTTTTGTGGTAAAAACAAAAATAGGATGAGGGTGTGTTTGCCAGGAGCTGGGGTGGGGGATATAGTTGACAGGATGGACAATATCTTGTCTGGTAATGGGAACAAACCCATTATCTGCCTCAGTGCAAGAGGCAATGATATTGGCCGGTGTAGGAGCGAGGAACTTCTTTACAAGGCTAATAAAGTACTTGGGTTCATACAAAGGAGTGTTAGTTACAAGACTAGAGAGGTCATCCTAAAACTGTATCTTGCGCTTGTGAGACCACACCTGGATTACGCAGTTCAGTTCTGGTCACTATATTACAGAATGGATATAGAATCCTTGGAAAGAATTCAGAGGAGAATGACAAGACTAATCCCGGGCATTAGGAACCTTGAGTACAGAGACAGGGTAAAGTATCTTAATTTCCACTCCCTCGAGAGACGTAGAGCGAGGGGCGACCTGATAGAGGTGTATAAGTGGAAGGCAGGGCTAAACAAAGGGGACATTACAAAGGTACTCAAACTATCCAACCAGGAGCGAACTCGTAACAATGGTTTTAAATTAGACAAATTTAGATTTACGAGCGAAATAGGTAAACATTGGTTTGGTAACAGAGTAGTGGATGAATGGAACAAGTTACCAAATATCATCATTAACTCGAATACGCTGGATAGCTTCAAACATAGGTTGCATGCTCATATGAGCAATAGGGGTTGGGTGTAAATGGGACTGCCCAGTAAGGGCCAATTGGCCTGCTGCAGTTTCCTCCATTCTTATGTTCTTATGTTCCTTCCCTACGCCATGAACCACCATCTTCAATGCGGCCGGTTAACACAGTGTCAATATTACCAAGCGTAGTTTGGGGTATTATATAATAACAGTGATAAAGCCAATACCTGGGTCAGTGTTGTTATTATTTCATGGCGACTATTGCGACCTTGTTATAATAGCAACTGCGTTATATTACCATTGAGTATATTTATTATGTAAGTTATGGAGAAGAAATATGAATCTGAACGTATTCCCTGAATATTTTGACAATGAGAGTAGTAGTAGTATAAGTAGTAGTAGTAGTAGGGGCCGGTATGGACGTCAGCACTCGAGGATTCTGGATACGGGGACAGCGAGCTGCTTTTGACGTCAAGATATTCGATCCCATGGCCGCATGTCACCGTAACCTAGCTCTCGATACTGCACACAGGAGGAACGAGAACGACAAGATCAGGGCATACGGGGAGAGAATTCTGAACGTTGATCAAGGCAGCTTCACTCCTCTGGTGTTCACAACCTCTGGTGGGATGGGACCAAGTACAAGATGTCTCTATATAATACTCGCGGAGGTGATCTCCGAACAGAAGCAGCAGCCCACAAGTTATGTTACAGCCTGGATGAGATGTTTACTGTCCTTCTGTCTCCTTAGGTCTGCTTTGCTCTGCCTCAGGGGAACGAGAGCTTCAGCCCCAAAGCCGACAACAGCTACAGATATTGACTACGAAGCAACAGTCACTGAATGCCGCACAGATCTGAGGCTAAACTAATACAGCTAGGATAGCTACTTATGTATTAGCATATTTAGTTTTAAGGTAATAAAATGGCGGCGAAGGTCCACCTGAGGCTGCAAACCAATTAAAAAATAAATAGTAGTAGTAGTAGTAGTAGTAGTATGAACAGTAATAGTAGTTATGCTAACACTTAATACCTGTATAAGGAATTCTTAAGGTACACAATAATTTCCGTCTCGTTTATCTGTTCAGTAATATCAAATACACTAGTGTTTGTTTGTATGGATGACGTCACTGTTTATATGGATAACGTCACAATTTGTTTATATGGGTGACGTCACAATTTGTTTATATGGGTGACGTCACAATTTGTTTATATGGGTGACGTCACAATTTGTTTATATGGGTGACGTCACAATTTGTTTATATAGGTGACGTCACAATTTGTTCATATAGGTGACGTCACACTTTGTTTATGGTGACGTCACACTTTGTTTATATGGGTGACGTCACACTTTGTTTACATGGGTGACGTCACACTTTGTTAACGTGGATGAGGTAACAGCATCTTGTCCTTGGGTAAGTGTGTTCATGTGTTCGTGCTTCAAGGTTCTCCTCTGAGGGTTAACTGTTTTCAGTGAAGTTACATTGGTTTTATTTTTAGGTTAAGTTAGGTAAGGTTAATCTGGTTGAGGTTAGGTTAAGGTTAATCTGGTTGAGGTTAGGTTAAGGTTAATCTAGTTGAGGTTAGGTTAAGGTTAATCTGGTTGAGGTTAGGTTAAGGTTAATCTGGTTGAGGTTAGGTAAGGTTAATCTGGTTGGGGAGTTAAGGTAATCTGGTTGAGGTTAGGTAAGGTTAATCTGGTTGAGGTTAGGTAAGGTTAATCTGGCTGAGGTTAGGTAAGGTTAATCTGGTTGAGGTTAGGTTAAGGTTAATCTGGCTGAGGTTAGGTTAAGGTTAATCTAGTTGAGGTTGGTTTATGGTTGAGGTTGGGTTAGGTTAATCTGGTTGAGGTTAGGTTAAGGTTAATCTGGTTGAGGTTAGGTAAGGTTAATCTGGCTGAGGTTCGGAGGTTATTCTGGCTGAGTTAGTAAGGTTAATCTAGTTAGGTTAGGTTGAGTTAGTTTTCAAGGTAAGTGAATAACTTTGTTTTGGTTTATTAAAATGTGCTGTTATTGTCGGTAAGGCTGTTTTAAGTTAGGCCTAGGAACTTAAGGCTAAGTTAGGCCTTGGAACTTAAGGCTAAGTTAAGCTATTTTAAGTACAGGTATTTAAGGTATTATAGTTAAGTTTAAAGTATTTTTTATGTACTTTTTGGGGACTTGTTGTGGTAGTCCTCTGACATTGCTCGCATTTGCTGTTCGTGGTACTCATTTTAACATTGGTCGGCCTTGCTTGAAGGATCTGACGTCATGTATCCCCCGTGACCCGAGAGAGACCATGGGGGTTCCTGGTGTGTGAAGGCCGTCATGTTGCTGGGTGATGCTTCTCAGTGTTGGATGATTACCACGAACAAGGTCACTTATTCTTCAACAGCTATCTGAACAAACTTTAAATAACATAACTTTTTTTAGGTTAGGTTACGTTTTGTTAGGTTAGTTTAGCAAAGTTAGGTTAGGTTAGTTTAGATTAGGATAGGTTAGTTTTAAGTTGGGTTAGGTTAGGTTATTTTAGGTTAGGTTAGGCTAGTTTAAGTTAAGTTAGGTTAGGTTATATTAAGTCATATCGCCTTCTTTCAAAACAACAAATAAAGATATTGCAAATCTTAAAATTAAGAAACATTTCACGTTTAAAAAGAAACCGTGTGTGTAGAGGCAAAAGTAAAAAAAAAATCATCAAAATAAAAACTACAATCTTCCCGCCAAAGTATCACAATCATAACAAAAGCTCGCCATTCCTACAAACCAGTTTATATATATATATATATATATATATATATATATATATATATATATATATATATATATATATATATATATATATATATATATAATGTAAATCATATATAATCTCGCCTTTATAATAATATTTATGGCGGATATAAAACATTTGTGGTTTCTTGTCTAGGTATATTGTTTGTATACCTGTGTGTACTTTATTGACGAATGTTTATTTCTTTATCTGGCCAAATATTAGAGAGACAGACAAACACTCAAGTCTTCACAATCTGTTTGATAAGACGTTCACGGTTACCAAAACAAACAACAACAATCAAGTCATTCAAGGAGTGTGGCTAGAAACATGTGACGTCATCGCAGTGAGTGCCGCCAGACGTACCAATCACGTCATTCAAGTGATCAAGTAGGCGTGGATAGGCAAGAATGACGTCATAACTGTCGCCAGCAGATCCGTCAATCACAGTCTTCCGGAAAGAAAACATAGGCGGAGCTAACCGAGGGTGACGTCATCGCCAAACGTGAGAGAGTGTCATGATTGGTTGGAAAAATTGCCTTATGTGTCATCACCGCTGCTGTTACGTCACCGCCGTAAATTATAAGACCGAGAAAAGCCTTTAATGGTGTGTGGATTTTGTAACCATGGAAACAAAAGACGATCATGGAATTAGACAAGTGACGATCGAGTTGGTTGTGTATGTGATATTTATAAGCAGATAAATAAGTAAATATACTGTTTAAGTAGATAAGTAGATACGTTTTGTGAGTAGATACCTTTTCTAAGTAGATAAAACATTACACCAATTACAAAACAACTTATAAAAACTACAGCACTTACCGTCAGCATACCAGGCAGGAAGCAATCTTAAATAAGGAGTGTTGACAGCGCCCCATCTTGGCTGGTCGGGGTTATTACACGTGCCATCTATAGTCCTGTAGCGTGAAGGCGGGCAGGAGGACGGTGGTAACGGGGTAGGGCAAGAGTCGGCCAGTACAGTCTTCATGGTGTCGTGTTGGGGCAAGACCAGTGACACTTGCCCGACTGTGAGATTGTGTCTGTTGAGGCCACAGACAGAGAGAGAGAGGTTAGGTTAGGTTATTATTATTATTATTACTGCATTATATTGCTAAACACACGATAGCAAACAATATACACTTCTCCACACTTCGCGGGGAAGGGGGGTGGCGTAGGTTAGGTTAGGTTTGTGTTTTCCGATGAAAATATTCCTTAAGTTGTTACGTAATGAAGAACAGTCCGACTTACTGGAGCAACGTGTGTGTGTGTGTGTGTGTGTTTTACTGTACCTGACAAACGTTCACACTGATACTACAAAAGGTTCACACTGGCACTACAAAAGGTTCACACTGATACTACAAAAGGTTCACACTGGCACTACAAAAGGTTCACACTGATACTACAAAAGGTTCACACTGGTACTACAAAAGGTTCACACTGATACTACAAAAGGTTCACACTGATACTACAAAAGGTTCACACTGGCACTACAAAAGGTTCACACTGATACTACAAAAGGTTCACACTGGCACTACAAAAGGTTCACACTGATACTACAAAAGGTTCACACTGGTACTACAAAAGGTTCACACTGATACTACAAAAGGTTCACACTGATACTACAAAAGGTTCACACTGGCACTACAAAAGGTTCATGAGTTTCAATTAATAGAACCTATGGGTTAGGGCGTAGGGGAGTGTCTTAGACCTACTTGGTGAGGTTATTGTCATAGCCTATTCAGGATAGCAAAGTGCCTTTTCTTCTTACTTACTGTTTTGATTCTTACCTATCACGTGTTACCTATTTCTCTTTCATCTACCAAATCTTTTTTCCCTTCCTACATTCCCCCCTCCCTTCCTCCCCCCCTCCCCTTTCCCTACATTCCCCCCTCCTTCACTCCCTTTCCCTGCATTCCCCCTCCCTTCCTCCCCCCCTTTTCACATTCTACCCCCTCCTTCACTCCACCTCTCTTTCTACATTTACCTCCTTTTTCCCTCACCCCCCCTTCCTCCCCCCCCCCTTCCTACATTCCCATTTTTTGTAGAGAAAGAAGAGTAGGGGTAGAGGAAGTTATAGTTCGGAAATTGAAGAAATTTACGAGAAGGTAAGAGAGGGCGGGCTGTCATGGGTTAGTTATTGTCTGTCGGTACAGGCACTAGACATCCTACCCATGGGTGTTTTAAGGGCCTTATTTCATATTCCGCCGACCCTACTGGCGGATGTTGGTCTAGGGAGGTTGTCTATTGCCTGGCCTTATAGATCGGGGGTGGTAATGGACCTTTTAAGATTTGGTAACTTTTTGGGAGCCATGTATGGTTGTTGTCGTTATCTGGTGGGAGTCTTTGAAGGAGTTCTTGCTCTGATCGTTCTATCTTTTGCCAGACTCTGCTGGCCAGGGTGTGCAGCTGCTGGTTGATGGGTTTTATTCTCAGGTCTCTATGTATCTCGGCTGTGGTTCTGGTGAAGGGGTATCTTTCACCTGTGACGAATCTCAGGGCTTCATTTTGGACCACCTGTAATTTTAATATTTGAGTGGTGCTCATAGTATGAAGAGGTACTGCTGGGTAAGTTAATATCGGTGTGATAAATGATGTCACCAGGCGGAGTTTTATTTTCTCAGGAAGCGCTTTAAAGTGGTACAGTTTTTTTCAGCTCTCTTCTTGCCTTTTCCTTCCTGGTGTGGACATGATGGGAGTAACCTGTCGTGGATATATTCAGGCCCAGGAGGATGCTTCTGCTTCTGTAGTCTATCCAGGCATTCTTGATTACTAATGGATGGGTTTTCTTTCTACATAAGGGAGTCACTGTGAATTTCGGGAGACTGGTTTGGATTTTCCATTATTTTTCGTAATTATTTACCCATTCTATTTCTCGTCTAGTATTGTCGACCTGTAACGCTCGTGATTTTCCTCGATGTGTTGTTATTTGAGTGATGTCAACTGCATACATAATATCTTCGTTTCCTGTTCTAGTAGGAGGGGGGGTGTCACTTGTGTAGATGATATATAGGGTGGGAGAGAGGACGCTGCCCTGAGGGACTCCGCTCATGAGTGGGAAGGTCTTTCCTGTGTGTTGTCCCACCCTCAATCTGGCATTTCTGCAGTTAAGAAAGTTGCAAAGCAGCTTTTTGATGTGGGTACCTGTGTATCCACACCCGAGACTACCGTTGTCTCCTCTGAGATTGCTGTAGTCAGGGTTTGTGAGTCTAGGTCAGTTGATTCTAGATTGCTCAATGCAGTTAACAGATGCTCTTGGCCCTGCTGATCAGTGTATCTAATAGTAGGGGAGTTGGTGGCTCCTGTTAGTGGGATTTTGAACAGTGAATGAGGATGTTGCCCTGAACAGTTCTGGGATGGGCAGATTGTGGTGGCGTGAGCATTGTTAGAGTATTGCTTGAAAGCAGAACATCCTCCTCTTGGGCGTGCTTGACAATCATGTTGGCTACAGTGTCACGGTCATGGAGGTGTCTGTCTCTGACACCCAACATGACTGACTGCATTGTCTGTAGTGGCTACAAGGGCCATAATCCCTCCCTCCTTTCTTCCCTCCCTCTTTACATCCCTCCCTTCCTCATTTCTTCCCTCCCTCTTTACATCCCTCCCTTCCTCATTTCTTCCCTCCCTCTTTACATCCCTCCCCTTCCTCTTTCTCACAGTAACCAACTATACACACATCCAATAGCGGAAGTTGTACGTAATGTATGTATGTATGTATGTATGTATGTATGTACAGTGTGTGTGTGTGTGTGTGTGTGTGTGGTGACACTGACCCAGGACCATACACTAGGGACAGTACACAAAGAAGTGAGGAGCCAGACACAGTACTGGACCTGGTAGTGCCCCGGGGTGGAACCATCGACTCTTACGAATGGTGAGTCAATGTGTAAAGAAGAGAGAGATAAGAAGCAATCTCTCTCTCTCTCTCTCTCTCTCTCTCTCTCTCTCTCTCCTATTCCGCACAGGAGCAGACAGGGAGAGAGACACAGACATACAGGAAGAGAAGGAAACAGGGAGGGAGGGAAGGAGTCAGAGAGAGGTGAAAGTGGTCGCTGCCTTTATCAGTTTCTTACCATATGTCTGCCTGTCTGTGTGTACATCAGTGTGTCTTTGTGTGCGTGTGTGTGTGTCTGTGTCTGTGTGTACGTCAGTGTGTCTTTGTGTGTGTGTGTGTGTGTCTGTGTGACTGTGTGTTTGTTTGTCGGTGAATGTGTCTGTGTTTGTTTGATTGTGTCTGTGTGTTTGTCAATGATTAGTTTAGAGGTCAACCTTGAGGTTTGGAGGTCGACCTTGAGCAGTTTTTGTGGACAACCTTAAGATATCTTGAAGGTCGACCTGGAGAACTCTTAGTGGTCAACCTTGAGAGAATCTTGGAGGTCAACCTGGGGTGTTTTGGAGGTTTACTGTGGTGTATTTTGGAGATCGACCTTGAGGTGTTATGGAGGTCGACCTTGAGGTGTTATGGAGGTCAACTTTGAGATAATCTTGGAGGTCTACATTGAGGTGTTTTGGAGGTTTACTGTGAGGTGTTTGGAGGTCGACCTTGAGGTGTTATGGAGGTCGACCTTGGAGTGTTTTGGAGGTCAACTTTGAGATAATCTTGGAGGTCTACATTGAGGTGCTGGAGGTTTACTGTGAGGTGTTTTGGAGGTCGACCTTGATGTGTTTTGGAGGTCGACCTTGAGGGTACTTAGTGCTTGTACATACATCACAAACTAAAGGTTAAAAATACATAATATTACAACTTTCAACAACTATCAACATACAACCACCATTAACGATCCAACCACCATAACTACCACAACTACTCATAACTACCCAACCACCATAACTACCACAACCACCACTTTATCAACCACCCTTAACTACCACAACTACTTCTGGCACCCAACCACCACTTAACTATCCAACCACCACTTAACTACCCAACCACCACTTAACTATCCAACCACCACTTAACTATCCAACCACCACTTCTCCAACCAACACTAACTACCCAACCACCACTTAACTACCATAACTACTCCTTAACTACCCAACCACCACCTCCACCCAACCGCCAACTGCCCCTTCCCGCCAACCACTGCTGAGCTACCCAACCACCATTTACCACCCAACCAGCACTTAACTACCCAACCACCACTTAACTATCCAACCACCACCTTACCATAACTACTCCTTAACTATCCAATCACCACTTAACTATCCAGCCACCACTCAGCTACCTAACCACAATTTGACGCCCGCAGGCAGCTAGTTTCTCCCCTTTCACTAACAACCACCAGTAAGCGATTCAACAGGGTGATTCGGCAGTTTGTGTAAATTTTCTTGTTTTTAGTTGAGAAAAGTTTTGGTTTTTGTGACTTCCTTATTGATTGTGATGATGGTGATGATGATGGTGATGATGGTGGTGGTGATGATGATGATGATGGTGGTGGTGGGTGTTGATGATGGTGATGATGATGGTGATGATGATGATGATGGTGATGATGATGATGATGATGATTGATGACTGATGATGATGGTGGTGACACATTACACAGCAATATATAATCCCACAGACAGAAGAATTAGGACCAGACTCCCAGATAACAGCTGTTGCCTGATGTGGTGAACTTACAGAAAGTTTGGTGAGATATTGCCTCACTGACAGCTGGCTCCTTGAGTGAGAGCCTAACAGACATTCCAACGGTGACTGGATAATGTGACTGTCTGTGTGTGTTTTTAGACTGGAATTACACCCAGTCACTCAGTCGAAAGTGTTGGGGAGGAATGAATGACAGTGAATGTGATTAAATAATAACTGGTGGATTTATAGACAGTTAGTGACAGTTAGTATTGGGCTGACAGCATCGATAGTTAAGGTGTGACAGTTCATAGGTGGAAGTAACAGTACACACACACACACACACACACACACTTTCTCAGGGTTAGTTGAGACAGAAACCTATGTACTATTGTCCCTTCCTCCTCCTCCTCCTCCTCCTCCTCCTCCTCCTCCTCCTCTCTTCCTCTCCTCCTCCTCCTACTCCTCTTTCTCCTCCCTCCTCCTCTCCTCCTCTCCTCCTCCTCCTCCTCCCCTCCTCTTCCTCCTCCTCTCCTCCTCCTCCACTTCTCCTCCCTCCTCTTCCTCCTCCTCCCCTCTTCCTCCTCTCCTCCTCCTCCTCCTCCTCCTCCTCCCTCCTCCTCTTTCTCTCTCTCCTCTCCTCTTTCTCCTCCCCTCCTCCTCCTCTCCTCCTCCTCCCTCTCCTCCTCCTCCCTCCTCCTCTTTCTCTCCTCTCCCTCTCCTCTTCCTGCTCCTCTCCCCTCCTCCTCTCCTCCTCCTCTCTTTCTCCTCCTCCTCCTCCTCCTCCTCCTCCTCTCCTCCTCCTCCTCCTCCTCTCTTCCTCCTCCCTCCTCCACTTTCTTCTCCTCCTCCTCTTCCTCCTCCTCCTCCCTCCTCCTCCTCCTCCTCCTCCCCTCTCTTCCTCTTTCTCTCTCTCCTCCTCTTTCTCCTCTTCCCTCCTCCCTCTCTCCTCCTCCTCCTCTCCTCCTCCCTCTCCTCCTCCTCTCCTCCTCCTCCTCCTCCTCTTTTCCTCCTCCTCCTCTCCTCTTTCTCTTTCCCTCCTCCTCCTCCTCCTCCCTACTCCTCCTCCTCCTCCTCCCTCCTCTTCCTGCTCCCTCCTCCTCCTCCTCCTCCTCTCCTCTCCTCCTCCTTCCTCCCTCCTCCTCCTCCTCCACTTTCCTCCTCCTCTTCCTCCTCCTCCTCCTCCTCCCTACTCCTCTCCTCCTCCTCTCCTCTCTCTTTCTCCTCTCTCCTCCTCCTCTTTCCTCCTCCTCCCTCCTCTCCTCCTCCTCCTCCTCTCCCCTCCTCCTCCTCCCTCTCTCCTCCTCCCTCCCTTTCTCCTCCTCTCTCTTCTTCTCGTCATCTCCCCATCAGGCTTGTCTCATTCTCTGCTTCGCTTTCTCTTTTTTTTTCATTCTTCTGTTTGATATTTCCTGTTTCTCTCATTGTTATCACACAACAACACACACACACACACACACACACACACACACACACACACACACACACACACACACACACACACACACACACACACACACACACACACACACACACAGGGAGCTGTGTAGTTGAGCAGCAGGCGGGTGAAAGTTATACAGCAGACAGGTTCATGGGGATGGGGAGGAGGGGATGGGGGAGGGGATGGGGAGGAGGGGATGAGGAGGGATGGGGAGGATGAGGAGGAGATGGGGAGGAGGGATGAGGAGGAGGGGTTGGGAGGAGGTTGGGAGGAGGATGAGAAGGAGGGATGGAGGAGGATGGGAGGAGGATTGAGTTGTCCATTGATGGGTTAGAGAGGAAGATGAGAGGAGGAGAGAAAGGGAGGAAGGGAGGAAGAAGAGGTGTGGTGGGGAGAGATGGGAGAGGGAGGAGAGTTCGTCTTTGAGGAGGGTGGAGTGTTGTTTGGGAGGAGAGGGAGGTATGCCTTACACCCTCCCCTCCCTCTCCCCCCACTCCTCCCCTCCCTCCCTCTCCCCCTCCTTCCCTCCCTCTCCCCCTCCCTCACCCCTCCCCTCCCCTCCCTCCACACCGTCCCTCCCTCCCTCTCCCCTCCCTCTCCCCTCCTCCACCCTCCTCCCATCCCTCCCCTCCCTCCCCCCCCCTCCCTCCCCCTCCCCTCCCTCCCTCTCCCCTCTCCTCCCTCACCCCCTCCCCTTCCCTCTCCCCCCCTCTCCCCCCCCTCCCTACTCATCCCCCCTTAGGGTAACTGACCCCTCTTCCCTCACTCATCTCACTAGGCCTACCGAGAGGGGGCAGGTTTTCCCCGAAGGTCCCACTTACCTATGATGTAAGCTCTCCTCCCTCTACTTCCCCACCCATGCTATTGCCCTCTCTCCTCCCTACCCTCTCTCCTCCCTACCCTCTCTCCTCCCCTACTAGCCCCCCCACCTACCAGGGACCAACCTTGCCTAACCTTCCCACGAGCAGTAGTTAAGTTGTTTGGAATTCCCATCTAGGTGACTGAAGGGCGGTGACCGATAGCTCCATTTAACAATAAACTACTGTAAATAACCTAACTTAACCTAACCTAACTTAACCTAACTTAACGTAACCTAACCTAATTTAACGTAACCTAACCTAACCTAACTTAACCTAACTTAACTTCCTTTTAACTTTGTGTTTTTTAATGATGTCTTAGTTTTGTGTATATATTGGGTTAAGTTAGGTTAGGTTAGGTTACGTTAAGTTAGGTTAAGTTAGGTTAGGTTAGATGAAGGTTAAGTTAAAATATTGTTCTTTTACTTAAGGGGGTAGGAGAGAGAGAGAGAGAGAGAGAGAGAGAGAGAGAGAGAGAGAGAGAGAGAGTATACGTAATGCTCTTGAAATTTAGGCCACACAAGTGAATATCATCTCTCTCTCTCTCTCTCACCCGACTTGTCTCGATAGGATCCTACTAAGACCCGACCTTCGACGATCAATAACCGACTAAATATACCCAGTATTACAATTAGTGGACTGAGACAGGACCAGTACCCATCCCGACTATAATTCAATCAATACCCGACCAATACCCAAAAAGTACCCGACCAATACCCAAAAAATACCCGACCAATACCCAAAAAGTAACCGACCAATACCCAAAAAGTACCCGACCAATACCCAAAAAGTACCCGACCAATACCCAAACAGAACCCGACCGATACCCAAAAAGTACCCGACCAATACCCAAACAGTACCGGACCAATAGCCAACCCTGCCCGTGTCATCCCTACTTCCTGCCCACCTATTTCCCACATCTTAACCGTGTCCAACAGAGCCACGCACCTGACAGCGAGGATGTGGGTGGCCGTCTGAGAGATAAGAGCCACAGCGGCGATAGTTCTTGTCCGCTCCGTCCCGGCCATTAGAGTATAGTAGTGGTAGGCGGGTGAATCAGGGCCCAGCTTCCCTCCTGTTGGGTGAAGATGTGGGGTGATTAGAGGGTGTGGGGTGATTAGAGGGTGTGGGGTGGTTAGTTGGTGTGGGGTGGTTAGTTGGTGTGGGGTGGTTAGTTGGTGTGGGGTGGTTAGCGTGGGTGTGGGGTGGTTAGTTGGTGTGGGGTGGTTAGTTGGTGTGGGGTGGTTAGTTGGTGTGGGGTGATTAACGGGTGTGGGTGATTAGCAGGTGTGGAGTGATTAGCGGGTATGGGGTGATTAGTGGGTGTGGGGTGATTAGCGGGTGTGGGGTGATTAGCGGGTGTGGGGTGATTAGTGGGTGTGGGGTGATTAGCAGGTGTGAGGTGATTAGCAGAGGTGGGGTGATTAGCAGGTGTGGGGTGGTTAGCAAGGGTGGGGTGATAAGTAGGTGTGGGGTGATTACATAAGAACATAAGAATGGAGGAAACTGCAGCGGGCCTATTGGCCCATACTGGGCAATCCCATTTACACCCAACCCCTATCGCTCATATACCCATCCAACCTATGTTTGAAGCTATCCAGCGTATTCGAGTTAATGATGATGTTTGGTAACTTGTTCCACTTGTCCACTACTCTATTTCCAAACCAGTGTTTACCTATTTCGCGCCTAAATCTAAATGTGTCTAATTTAAAACCATTGTTACGAGTTTGCTCCTGGTTGGATAGGTTAAGTACCTTTGTTATATCACCTTTGTTTAGCCCCGACTTCCATTTATACACCTCTATCATATCGCCCCTCGCTCTACGTCTCTCGAGGGAGTGCATATTAAGATGCATTAACCTGTCTCTATACTCAAGGTTCCTAATGCCCGGGATTAGTCTTGTCATTCTCTTCTGAATTCTTTCTATAGGGGATTCTATATCCATTCTGTAGTACGGTGACCAGAACTGAACCACATAATCCAGGTGAGGTCTCACAAGCGCAAGATATAGTTTTAGGATGACCTCGCTAGTCTTGTAACACTCCTTTGTATCAACCCAAGTACTTTATTAGCCTTGTTTCGAGCAAATACACATTGTTTACTTGGCTTAAGATTCCTAATTATCATTACTCCTAAATCTTAATAATAATAATAATAAATAAAATAATCTTAATAATAATAATAACTGAGAGACAACTCACCACTCTGGAAGACATGAGGTTCTATCACTTCTATCTGCTCTCTGACCACAAGCACCGCCTCACGCACCGCAGCCTGTACTTCATGAGGGGTGAGGTGTACGTCAAGCACCCGTTCAACCCCGCCTGCTGCCACCCCCGCCCACGAGAACCATGTTACCGCCACGCCCGCCACCACCGCCAGCAACCTGTGAGAGAAAAGTTTAGTGGGGGTTAGTTAACTGCTCCGGAAATGACAAAAAATATGTTTTAACCAAACTAATCTGACCAGTTCATTCAGCTGTAAATGGGTACCAAACCTAACCTAACCTAACTTAACCTACACTCACCTAACCTAACCTAACCTACTTATCATTACTCCTAAATCTTTCTCACAGTAGGATTTCTCTTTTAACAACTTTCTTCATCTGGTGTCTGGTTCCTTTGTTTACATCTCCTAGACTAAGTACTTTTCATTTGTCCACATAAAGTTTCTTCTTTATTTCAGATCACTCGAAAAAGTTATTTGGATCTTCCTGTAGCTTTGCGGAATCCACGTCAGATTTAATTACACGCCATATTTTAGTGTCATCAGCAAATTTACTTATGTTGCTGTGTACTGTTATATCTGTGTCGTTTATGTACAAAATAAATAATAATGGTCCAAGTACTGAGCCTTGGGGCACTCTACTAGTGACGTTACTCCAATCGGATGTAGTGCTGTTAATGCTCACTCGCTGTTTCCTGTCCTGTAACCACGCCCTATTCCATTTTAGAATTCTCCTCCAATGCCATAAGCCTCCACTTTTTCGTATTAGTCTTTAGTGAGGAACTCTATCGAAGGCTTTGCTTAAATCGAGATATGCTACATCGTAATCGTGCCCATTGTCCACTGATTCGAAAACAGCTGGAAAGAATGTTAATAGATTAGTCAGACATGAACGCCCGCCTTGGAATCATTGATCAACTTGTGCTTCTCCAGGAGACTTAGAATAGAGTTTGAAATTAATGCTTCCAGCAATTTGCCTACAATTGATGTTAAACTGATTGGACGGTAGTTAGAGGATAGTGATCTGTCTCCCTTCTTGAAAATCGGAAACTGTAACACTCTAACACCATGTAACAGTGCTGTAACACCATGTAACAGTGTTGTAACACCATATAACAGTGCTGTAACGTCACCTAGCAGTGTTGTAACGTCACCTAACAGTTCTGTAACCGTCACCTAACAGTTCTGTAACGTCACCTAACAGTTCTGTAACTGTCACCTAACAGTTCTGTAACGTCACCTAACAGTTCTGTAACGTCACCTAACAGTTCTGTAACGTCACCTAACAGTTCTGTAACGTCACCTAACAGTTCTGTAATATCCTGTGAGAGCAATACAGGTCAAGGACTGTATTATAGATGTGCTGTATTGTTCTTGTAATGTTGTTTAAACATTTTATTTACCGTTGACTGTTGCTGTTGATGACTGTTGACTGTTATTTACCATTGACTCTTGACTGTTATTTACTATTGACTGTTATTTACCGATAACTGTTATCTACCGCTTTGACTTGACACCACAGAGACAGACTGACAGACAGACAGATATATTTTTATATATCTGTCTGTTCATGCAGCTCGTTAACTCAGGGTGTGGTTGTTGTGTTGGCGACAGCTTCTACACCTTAAACACTGGGTCATGCAGCTCGTTAACTCAGGGTGTGTTGTTGTTGTGTTGACGACAGCTTCTACACCTTAAACACTGGGTCATGCAGCTCGTTAACTCAGGGTGTGGTTGTTGTGTTGACGACAGCTTCTACACCTTAAACACTGGGTCATGCAGCTCGTTAACTCAGGGTGTGGTTGTTGTGTTGGTGACAGCTTCTACACCTTAAACACTGGGTCATGCAGGGTCATGCAGCTCGTTAACTCAGGGTGTGGTTGTTGTGTTGGTGACAGCTTCTACACCTTAAACACTGGGTCATGCAGCTCGTTAACTCAGGGTGTGGTTGTTGTGTTGGTGACAGCTTCTACACCTTAAACACTGGGTCATGCAGCTCGTTAACTTAGGGTGTGGTTGTTGTGTTGGTGACAGCTTCTACACCTTAAACACTGGGTCATGCAGCTCGTTAACTCAGGGTGTGGTTGTTGTGTTGGTGACAGCTTCTACACCTTAAACACTGGGTCATGCAGCTCGTTAACTTAGGGAGGGGCAACCATTATTATTATTATTATTATTATTATTATTATTATTATTATTATTATTATTATTATTATTATTATTATTATACGTCTATCAGTGAGTTTATTATTTGTTTCTGTTGTTTGTTTATTTGTCTTGCTTGTTTGTTTTTGTTTGTTTATTTAAGATGTTATTTGTCGTCGTAAGTGATGAAAGTGACCTTCTCTGCCGTGTTATTTAAAGGCCGGATGTGACGTCAGGAAACCCAAGGTGACGTCACTATTGTTTATTTCGTAAAGTGCTTATGTCAACTTCCTGTAAGGGCGGGGGAGGTAAGGAAGAGGAGGGAGGGGAGGGAGAGAAAAGAGGGAGAAAAGGAGAAGGAAGCCGGAAGAGAGGGAGAGGATCTGCTAACCACCCCACACCTGCTAATTCCCCCTCCGCCCCCCCCCCTCCAGTTGTGAATGAGGGAAGGGGGGTGGAGGTCACTTCCCCTCCCCACCCCTCCTTCCTCCCTGTAGTAGACCGGTTTCAGGAGGGAACGGGGGTGGTAGGGTAGGGGAGAGGAGGAGGAGGGTAGGGGAGAGGCGGAGGGTAGGGGAGAGGGGGAGGGGGGGATAAGTCAGAGAGAGGGGAAGTGATCAATAATAGTGAGACATAACCAAATCATTAAACAGTTACTTCTTATCAGTTTTAACAGAAAAAATTCACGAGGAAATGCCAGAGGTGGAACTGATATTTAGGGGAACATAGAAGAGATAGTAAAGAATATTACTATCAGAAACGAGGATGTTCTTAAGTAGATAAATAAACTAAAGAAGACAAAATCCCCAGGGCCGGGTGAAATTTTCCCTCGAGTTTTGAAAGAGTTTAAGGAATAGATTAGCGGACCCCTCGTTAATTTATTTACAAAATCATTAGACACGGGAGTTGTACCAGACTTGTGGAAACAGGCAAATGTAGTACCCATATTAAAAAAAAGGAGACAGAGCATCAGCGTCAAATTATCGGCCGATTAGTTTGACGTCAGTAGTGGGGAAATTTCTTGAATCAATTATAGCAAATAGCATCCGATCGCATTTAGAGAAAAACAAATTAATCTACGACTCTCAACATGGGTTTACAAAGGGAAAATCTTGTCAAACAAATCTTCTGACGTTTTTCTTTAGGAAAGTCTTCGAGGTAGTAGATAATGACGAAAATTACGATGTTATTTACTTAGACTTTAGCAAAGCATTTGACAGAGTACCGTATCAGAGGCTTCTGAGAAAAGTTAAGGCTCATGGTATCGAGGGGAAAGTTTTAAATTGGATAAAATCATGGCTCACCGATAGAACACAGAGGGTCAGCATAGATGGTGTTAAATCTGAGTGGGGCTGTGTAACCAGTGGGGTTCCCCAGGGGTCAGTACTGGGCCCACTCTTGATCATAATCTATATAAACGATTTTGATACTGGGATCAGCAGTGGCATAAGCAAGTTTGCGGATAACACCAAAACAGGGCGGCAGATTAATTCAGGGCAGGATGCAAATGCACTATAAGAGGATTCAAATGAACTGCAGGAGTGGTCAGAAAAATGGCAAATAATATTCAACACCAGCAAGTGCAACGTACTTAATATTGGAAGAACAAATATTGTCAATTTATACAGCCATAACAACATCAACCTAAAGAAGTCGACTTGTGAAAGAGACTTAGGGGTACTTGTAAGCCTACGGCCTAGAAAACAGTGCGTTAATGTTCGAAATAAAGCAAACAGAATATTAGGTTTTATATCTAGAAGTGTAAATAATAAGAGTGCGGAGGTCATATTGCAATTATATCTTGCGCTAGTCAGGCCGCACCTCGATTATGCTGTTCAGTTCTGGTGCCCTTATTATAGAATGGACATCAATTCACTAGAGTCGGTGCAGCGAAGAATGACGAAAATGATTCCGGGACTTAGAAACCTTCCATATCAAGATAGATTATAGAAACTAAACTTGCATTCCCTAGAAAGACGAAGAGTGCGGGGAGATATGATAGAAGTATTTAAGTGGGTGAAAGGAATCAATAAAGGGGATATAGATAAAGTTCTTATAATATCCGAGCAGGATAGGACTCGGAGCAGGGAAATAGGAAAGGAGATAAAAGGAAACTGGTTCACAAATAGGGTGGTGGATGAGTGGAACAAGCTTAGCAACTTTGTAGTAAGTGCTGGGACGCTGGAAAGATTTAAAAGGAGGCTAGATAGATTCATGGACGATAGAGAGTGGTAGTAATTCCCGACAGGAGCTGCCATGCACAGGCCAACCGGCCAATTGCAGACTCCTTATTTTCTTGTGTTCTTATGACCCAGTGTTTAAGGTGTAGAAGCTGTCGCCAACACAATAACTACACCCTAAGTTAACGAGCTGCATGACCCAGTGTTTAAGGTGTAGAAGCTGTCGCCAACACAATAACTACACCCTAAGTTAACGAGCTGCATGACCCAGTGTTTAAGGTGTAGAAGCTGTCGTCAACACAACAACCACACCCTGAGTTAACGAGCTGCATGACCCTGTGTTTAAGGTGTAGAAGCTGTCGTCAACACAACAACCACACCCTGAGTTAACGAGCTGCATGACCCAGTGTTTAAGGTGTAGAAGCTGTCGTCAACACAACAACCACACCCTGAGTTAACGAGCTGCATGAACCAGTGTCAAGGAATATTCCGAGAAGACCGGACAACTCGCCAACTGCACTGGCTAACCATTACCCCGGAACACGATCAACAAATCGATTAACATCCAGGTGCCCAATTACTGCTGGGTAGACAGAGGCAAATGGCGTAAAGAAACTTGGACAGTGACAAGATAGTAACAGTAACGATATAGTGACAGCTACAATGATAGTGGCAGTAACAATACAATATAGTGACAGTAACAGTACAGTGACAGTAATACAGTGACAGTAAAAATACAGTGACAGTAACAGTACAGTGACAGTAATAATACAGTGACAGTAACAATACAGTGACAGTAACAGTACAGTGACAGTAATAATACAGTGACAGTAACAATACAGTGACAGTAACAGTACAGTGACAGTACAATATAGTGAGTAACAGTGGCGATATAATGACATTAACGATAAAATGACAGTGGCAATATAGTGTCCGTGACAGTGACAGTGTTGTGACAGTATAATATAGTAAGTGACTGACAATATAGTGACAGTAACAAGACAGTGATAGTGCAATACAGTAACAATATAGTAACAGTAACAATACAGCGACAGTGACAATATAGTGACAGTGTTACAACGTAGTGAGTGACAGTGACAATACAGTGAGTGTTACAATAGTGAGTGACAGTGTTACAATATGGTGACAGTGACAGTGTTACAATGTAGTGAGTGACAGTGACAGTGTTACAATGTAGTGAGTGGCAGTGACAGTGTTACAATATAGTGAGTGACAGTGACAATAGAGTGAGTGTGTTACAATACAGTGAGTGACAGTGACAATAGAGTGACAGCGTTACAATACAGTGAGTGACAGTGACATGAGACAGTGTTACAATACAGTGAGTGACAGTGACAATACAGTGAGTGACAGTGACAATACAGTGACAGTGAGAATGACAGTCATCAAGTGATTTCATGATAACATTTAACACGTGAAGACAAACGGAGTGTGTTGTGTGTTGTGTGTTGAGTGTGTTCTGTGTAGTGTGTGTTGAGTGTGTTGTGTGTTGAGTGTGTTGTGTGTTGAGTGTGTTGTGTGTTGAGTGTGTTCAGCGTATTGTGTGTTGGAGGTGCTCTGTGTAGTGTGTTGAGTGTGTGGAGGTATTGTGTGTTGAGTGTATTGTGTGTTGAGTGTGTTGTGTGTAGTGTGTTGAGGTGTTGAGTGTATTGTGTGTTGAGTGTGTTGTGTGTTGAGTGTGTTGTGTGTTGAGTGTGTTCAGCGTATTGTGTGTTGAGTGTGTTGTGTGTAGTGTGTGTTGTGTGTTGAGTGTGTTGAGTGTATTGCGTGTTGAGTGTGTTGAAGTGTATTGATTGCTAAGTCACTTTCTTCCTCTTTATTTTGTTGTTAGGTTAGGTTACTGTTACGTTAGGGTTAGCTTGGTTAGGTTATGTTAGGTTACGTTGTTTACGTTAGGTTACGTTAGGTTACGTTAGGGTTAGCTTGGTTAGGTTACGTTAGGTTAGGTTAGGTTAGGTTAGGTTGGTTAGGGTTAGCTTGGTTAGGTTAGGTTGTTAACCTAAAACTTGCGTGTGTTTGAGTGTGTATTATCAGGAACTGTGCTTGAGTGAGTTATGCATGCAGAGACCGTAGAATATGCGTGTGCGTGTTGCGTGCATAGTTTCGCCTGTAGGATGAACATTACACAAGAGTTTGCGTGTAACGAGAGTGTGTTGCGTCACTCCACACCCCCCTCGTGACGCCAGCACACACACACACACACACACACACACACACACACACACAACACACACACACACACACACACACACACACACATAATACATACATAAATACTAAACCTTTTTTCTCTTCCTTCCTTTCCTCCTCCCCACACTCCTTCTTCCTTCCTCCTCCCACACTCCTTCCTTCCTCCCCCTCCCCACACTTCCTTCTCCCTCCCACACCTTCCCTCCCTCCCCACATCCTTCCTTTCCTCCCTCCCACACTTCCTTTCCTCACACTCCTTCCTTCCTCCCACCTCCTTCTTCCTCCCTTCTTCCTTCCTCCTCCCACACTCCTTCCTTCCCTCCCTCCCACACTCCTTCCTCCTCCCACACTCTTTCCTTCCTCCTCCCCACCTTTCCTTCCTTCCTCCTCCTCATTCCTTCCTTCTCCCTCCCACACTCCTTCTTCTCCCACCGACAGAATCTTCAAGTCACTTAACTATATACACTATTACTCTCCGAACCTTCATTTCACCACACACACACACACACACACACACACACACACACACACACACACACCACACACACACACACACACACACACACACACACGCACACGCACACAACACACACACACACACACACTACTCTCCTGTCAATCGGAATCGAGTATGACGATTAATCAGCTACTGTATGGTGTAGTGAGGTACTGTATGGTGTAGTGAGGTACTGTATGGTGTAGTGAGGTACTGTATGGTGTAGTGAGGTACTGTATGGTGTGGTGAGGTACTGTATGGTGTAGTGAGGTACTGTATGGTGTAGTGAGGTACTGTATGGTGTAGTGAGGTACTGTATGGTGTAGTGAGGTACTGTATGGTGTAGTGGGAGGTACTGTATGGTGTAGTGAGGTACTGTATGGTGTAGTGAGGTACTGTATGGTGTAGTGAGGTACTGTATGGTGTAGTGAGGTACTGTGGTGGTGTAGTGAGGTACTGTACGGTGTAGTGAGGTACTGTATGGTGTAGCAGGTACTGTATGGTGTAGTGGGTACTGTATGGTGTAGTGAGGTACTGTATGGTGTAGTGAGTAAAATGTATGGTGTAGTGAGGTACTGTATGTGTAGTGAGGTACTGTATGTGTAGTGTGAGGTACTGTATGGTGTAGTGAGGTACTGTACGGTGTAGTGAGGTACTGTATGTAGTGAGGTATTGTATGGTGTAGTGAGGTACTGTATGTGTGTAGTGGGGTACTATGGTAGTGAGGTACTGTATGGTGTAGTGGGGTACTGTATGGTGTTGAAGGTACTGTATGGTGTAGTGAGGTACTGTATGGTGTAGTGAGGTACTGTATAGTGTGAGGTACTGTATGGTGCTGGAAGGTAGTGTATGGTGTAGTGAGGTAGTGTATGGTGTAGTGAGGTACTGTATGGTGTAGTGAGGTACTGTATGGTGTTGGAAGGTACTGTATGGTGTAGTGAGGTACTGTATGGTGTAGTGAGGTACTGTATGGTGTAGTGAGGTACTGTATGGTGTAGTGAGGTACTGTATGGTGTAGTGAGGTACTGTATGGTGTAGTGAGGTACTGTATGGTGTAGTGAGGTACTGTATGGTGTAGTGAGGTACTGTATGGTGTTGGAAGGTACTGTATGGTGTAGTGAGGTACTGTACGGTGTAGTGAGGTACTGTATGGTGTAGTGAGGTACTGTATGGTGTTGGAAGGTACTGTATGGTGTAGTGAGGTACTGTATGGTGTAGTGAGGTACTGTATGGTGTTTGGAAGGTACTGTATGGTGGTGAGGTACTGTATGGTGTAGTGAGGTACTGTGGGGTAGTGAGAGGGGCCTGTGGTGTAGTGAGGAGGTACTGTATGGTGTTGGAAGTTGTACGGGTGTAGTGAGGTACTGTATGGTGTAGTGAGGTACTGTATGGTGTAGTGAGGTACTGTATGGTGTAGTGAGGTACTGTATGGTGTAGTGAGGTACTGTATGGTGTAGTGAGGTACTGTATGGTGTAGTGAGGTACTGTATGGTGTAGTGAGGTACTGTATGGTGTAGTGAGGTACTGTATGGTGTAGTGAGGTACTGTATGGTGTTGGAAGGTACTGTATGGTGTAGTGAGGTACTGTACGGTGTAGTGAGGTACTGTATGGTGTAGTGAGGTACTGTATGGTGTTGGAAGGTACTGTATGGTGTAGTGAGGTACTGTATGGTGTAGTGAGGTACTGTATGGTGTTTGGAAGGTACTGTAGTATATTACTGACGTAGAGTTTCAGAACACTTTCGTCGCCATCTTTGTTTTGTGTCTACGTGAGTTAAGTTCTCTAATTCATCTCCAGAGGATGTAAACACACGGCCTTGTTCGAGTGGTTGAGTTTGGCCTTGACTATGGCTTCCTTCCCCCTAACTTTTGCCTCTTTCCCTTATACTAGTACGACCATCATTACTACTATTACTACCACTACTACTACTACTACTAATACCACTACTATTACTACTACTACTACTACTAATAATAATAATAACACAACACGGAAATAATCCACATATTACCTCCGTGATCCTCTTCAATGTTTACCTTCGCCATTATGTAACCCGGACCTACAAATCCTACTAAATCCGGCTCATGCGGTAAATGAAAGTGTTATTTGGCTCGAAGAATACTGAAGAATGCTCACATCCACCCAGAGAATGTCGAAAGCGATTTTTATTAGTTGTTGTGGCAGTAATAGACGATAATGAGTAAAAAGTTACAAAATCTTGTGGTCACTTGAGTCAGCGGTTGGCACCACTGAGTTTAGCTCAGGAAATACTGTTGGCAGTCCTGTGACACAGATAACTTCGAGCTTCCTTAAAAGGTATGGTGAATATTTGTGTTCGTGTTTCATTACTACTACTACTACTACTACTACTACTACTACTACTAATAATAATAATAATAATAATAATAATAATAATAATAATAACAATAACAATAACAATAATAATAACAATAACAATAATAATAATAACAATAATAACAATAACAATAATAATAATAATAATAATAATAATAATAACAATAACAATAATAATAATAATAATAATAATAATAATAATAATAATAATAATAATAATAATAAACCTCTCTATTAAACACTACACAATAAAAGTAAAAAAATAAAATTGCTCGAGTCATTAAGAATTTGGAGTTACGTATTTATTAAGTTGCATTCACTTTTATGGTAAGGATTATCTAACCTAACCTGACCTGACCTGACCTGACCTACTCTCTCGGGATTAGGTTAAGGTTTATTATTTGGTATGTTAGATTAGATAAGCATAAGGTTAGGTTAGGTTAATATCAGGTTTCTGGAGGTTAAGTTAATCCGAGGCGTTAATCTTAAAGTTAAATAAGTTGGCGGAGTTAATCTTGAGTTAATGTGACCTTTGTTCTGTTAATATGAGTGTTTACTTTTTATCACGGTAGATGCGGCCACACACACACACACACACACACACACACACACACACACACGATGTTTATCGAGGAGTTACGTCACTGTGAAAGTGAGGCAGTGGAGGGTTGCCACCTACCACTTTCCTCTCCCTTTTTCCTCACTACTTACCAGTATATTGTCTGTTCCTCATGTACACGGTATAAGTGTAAGTGTCGCCATGTATGTATGTATAAGTGTAAGTGTCGCCATGTATGTATGTATAAGTGTAAGTGTCGCCATGTATGTATGTATAAGTGTAAGTGTCGCCATGTATGTATGTATAAGTGTAAGTGTAAGTGTCGCCATGTATGTATGTATAAGAGTAGTCATGTATGTATGTATAAGTGTGTCTCTATGTATGTATGTATGTATGTATAAGTGTGTCTCTATGTATGTATGTATGTATGTATAAGTGTGTCTCTATGTATGTATGTATGTATAAGTGTAAGTTCCTGTAATATGTCATGGGAATGCTGTACAGATGCCGCAGCTACTTCACTCCTGAGCAGTTGCTTCAAGTATATAAGGGATTCATTAGTCCTAACTTGGAGTACTACTCTCATATCTGGGGTGGCTCTTCTTCTGTCCAACTGTTAGATAGGGTGGAATCAAAGGCATTTCGTCTTATTAACGCTCCTCCCTTAGTTGACAATCTCTCTTCCCTCTCTTCACCACAATGTTGCTTCACTCTCTCTCTTTTACAGGTACTTTAACGGGCAATGTTCGGTGGATTTGGCATCCTGTGTACCGCCGGCCAGGCCGTGGGCTCGTAACACACGTCTTGCCCGCGGTGCCCACCGTTTCTCTGTGGCTGTCGGTGACACTAGAATAACCCGTTATAGTACCTCCTTCTTTCCTCACACAGCTTAACTGTGGAATGCTCTGCCTTCTTCTGTGTTTCCATACTCATACAATCTGTCTCACTTTAAAAAAATGGTTTTCCGGCATCTTCGTGGTGTACATTAACACAGTATAACCTTTTTCTTCTCTATTTTAATTTAATTCTGTTCTTATTCCCCCCCCACCCCAGGCCCGTTGTGGGTCGTTTGACCTGTGCGTGGGTGGGCTAATTCCCGTAAAAAAATAAATAAATAAAAAGATGTATGTATGTGTAAGTGTCGCCTTAGTGTTGTAAGGTAGTGTTTTAATGTCTGCCACTACTACTACTACTACTACTACTACTACTACTACTACTACTACTTCCTCCTACCTCTCACCTCCCACCTCCCACCTCTCACCTACCTCCCACCTCCTCCCACCTCCCACCTCCCACCTGCTCCTACCCCCCCACCTCCTCCCCACCTCTCACCCTCCTCCCACCCCCACCTCCCACCCCCCCACCTCCTCCCACCTCCCCACCTCCTCCCCACCTCCTCACCTGCTCCCCTACCTCCCACCTCCCACCTCACCCCCTCCTACCCCCCCACCTCCTCCCACTCCCCACCCTCCCACCTCCCCACCCGTTCCCACTTCACCTCCCACCTCTCACCTCCTCCCACCTCCCCCACCTCCCACCTCCCACCTCCTCCCACCTCCCACCTCCTCCCACCTCCTCACCTGCCCCACCTCACCCGTCTCACCTCTCACCTCCTCCCACCTCTCACCTCCTCCCACCTCCCACCTCCCACCTCCCCACCTCCCACCTCACACCTTGCCCCTACCCTCCCCACCCTCCCACCCCCACCCTCCCACTCCCCACCCCACCTCCCCACCTCCCACCTCCCCACCCTGCTCCCACCTCACCCTCCCACCCCCACCTCCTCCCACCTCTCACCCTCCTCCTGTCTCACCTCCTCCTGGCCTCCCCCACCTCCTCCCACCTCCCACCTCCTCCCCACCTCTCCACCTCCTCCCACCTCTCACCTCCCACCTCCCCACCTCCTCCCACCTCCTCAGCCCTCCCACCTCCCCCACCTCCCACCTCCCACCTCCCACCTCTCACCTCCTCCCACCTCTCCACACCTCCCACCTCCTCACCTCCTCCTACCCTCCCATCCTCCTCCCCACCTCCTCTCACCCCCTCCCTACTCTCTCCCCACCTGCTCCTACCTCTCCCACCTCCCACCTCCCCACCTCCACCTCCCTCACCTCCCTCCCACCACCTCCTCCCACCTCTCACCTCCTACCTCTCCACCCTCCCCTCCCTACCTCAATTCCTCCCTCCCTACCCCTCCCCACTCCTCCCCCTACCTCTCACCTCCTCCTACCTCTCACCTGCTCCTACCTCTCACCTCCTCCTACCTCTCACCTCCCCTACCTCTCACCTCCTCCTACCTCTCACCTGCTCCTACCTCTCACCTCCTCCTACCTCTCACCTCCTCCTACCTCTCACCTCCTCCTACCTCTCACCTGATGATGATGATGATGATGATGATGAAGATAATGATGATGATGATAAGTTAAGAGTTGAAAATATTAGTATCATTATTATCATCAAAATATGAACTAAAGAGAGAAGCTAGAGAGAGAGAAAGCTAGGAGTGAGAAAAAGAAAGCTAAGGTTGTGAGAGATAAAGCTAGGATTGAGATAGAGTGATAAAGCAATGGTTGAAAGAAAGAAAGATAGGAATAATGATCAGAGGAAAATCATGTGTGAAGGAAGAAATAACAGCACAGGTGAGTGAAAGTGTTCAGAAATAAGTCGAGCGGAGTACCTCAGGGCTCTACGTTCCCACTGTTGTTATATTTCAAGTGAAGCAACTCAAGATATGAAAGTTCTGTGTTGCACTGCTGTTTTTAAGTCAGGTTTGTATGATAGATAGATAGAAGGACATACATTGGATAGTTCAGGTTTACAAACAATGTACAGTTGGCTCCACTTCTGCGTTTACCACTTAGCGTTTACCATTCACCTTTCGTCATGAGTTCTGAACCTCGAAATGTGAACTCTAAATTCGAAGTGAGCGAGGGAGGGGAAGGGAGGGATGAGTCAGGATAGATATCTGTCTGTGGGAAGGGAGACGAGATACTGGGGGTGAGGATGGGAAAGTGCTTTGTATCTCAGCTGGGAGGATTACAATGCAGAATAACGCTTTGACGATATCGACGGGGTTTCCTCAGTTGGGAGAAATAGTCTTGTGCAAATCAGATGAAAATATCAAAGTTACAACAGGATGAGAGGGAGATGAATTCATGCTCTAGACAAAGGGGACATATGGAAGCAAATGGAGTATGGATTTGTTTGACTATATCATGTAGAACCAGCGAGGTTTTGTTTAACCTTGTGCCTAGGAGATGGAACTTCAGCGACTGAATAAAATAGTCTGACGGTAACCAGAATAAAATAGATAAATAAACGTAATAGTGAAGGGATTAGTGAGTAATCAAAACAATCAGTAAGTGGAACAAGAATGACAAGAACACGGCTTAAGGGAAGAGAATTCAGAATGTTGATCAAGGCAGCTTCACTCCTCTGGTGTTCACAACCTCTGGTGAGATGGGACCAAGTACAAGATGCTTCTATGCAAGACTGGCCGAGGTGTTATCCAAACAGAAGCATCAGCCCAGAAGTTACGTTACAGCCTGGTTGAGATGTTGACTGTCCTTCTCTCTGCTCAGGTCTGCGTTGCTTTGCTTCAGGGGAACGAGGTAACCTGGTAACATCATGTGGTCCTTAAATCAGGTACCACCCAAATTCCAGCAAATCTTCCTTATTGTGAAACCAGAATACCATCACTGAGCTATAGGGGTGTTGAACAGAAGCGAGGTCAAAAAAGCAAAGAACGGCCAAAAGACACCTAGGTTTTGTAATGGGCCTCAATGATTTCAAGTCCGAATACATAAATGGAAAATTAAACGAGTAGGTGAAAGAAAAACAAACTCTGCCGGAAATTACTGACACTGAGCCACGTGCGGCATTTGGGAGTCAAGCATCGTCGGAATTACCTGATGCCGCTAATGGCTGCCTCTCGTGTGACAAGGATGGCCGGCCCAAGACCTTGGCATTAATTTGTTTAAGGTGTAGAAGCTGTCGCCAACACAACAACCACACCCTGAGTCAACGAGCTGAGTGACCCAGTGTCAAGGAATCGTCCGAAAAGACCGGATAACTCGCCAACTGCACTGGTTAACCATTACCCCGGAATACGATCCGCAAATTGATAAACATCCAGGTTCCCAATTACTGCTGGGTAGACAGAGGCAAATGGCGTAAAGAAACTTGCCCATAGTTTCACGTGTCTATCCCTTACATTGGGCATCTCTTTCATCCCCTAGAAGAAGCCCTCAGGAACAAATATCTTCCAACTCTCGTCAAAAGCCACTACCTTACCCCAGTAGCGAGGCCACTGCTTGCACTACCACCGAGACAGGGAGGATCTCGCAGCCACTTAACATCACAACTCTGTCAAGCTTAAGGCAGCTCTCACTGAATACATAATACCTCAAAATGCTGTCAGTGATGTAGAAAGCAACAAACTATGCAAAATTCGACGTTCCATTACGACAGAACGGCAGCATGCCCAAAGAGAAAAACTTCAACTCTTGACCCAACAACTGTCAGAGATCATGAAGAAAAAAGTCAACGTAACACAGGAAGTGGGCGCTTTAAACTGGCTAAGAACTACTGATAAGACCAAAGGACTTCAACCTCAATAAACAAAAATTCACAAACGCCATTGCCCTAAGCCATGCCCACCTAATGAACGTGGAACATCCTATGATACCAACAATGCCATAGTGTGCAAGAAGAGAGGTTTCGTTTGCAAACATGTTGAAGGAGACATGCCGCGACCTCACTGTGGTACCAACTCTCCATCCAGGGTAGGAGAGTTGGTTCCGCAGTGAGGTTACTACATGTAGACATTAATATGTTTGCTTGGAGGTCCCTTACTTCCTCATGCCTTATACAAACGGAACCTTTCTTGCGCACCTTGGCATGGTTGATGTCGTAGGATCTTACACACTATTACTGCTACTACTGCAATTAATAAATAATAATAATAATAATAATAATAATAATAATAATAATAATAATAGTAGTAATAATAATATATAAAAACACTCGGTTCTAGAATGGTATACCTTACACATTTCACAAGGTTTCTAGTATATTTCACAAGGTTTCTAGTACATTTCACAAGGTTTCTAGTATATTTCACAAGGTTTCTAGTACATTTCACAAGGTTTCTAGTACATTTCACAAGGTTAATTGTATGGTATATTTTACGAGGTTTCTAGTAAATCGTAAAATGTTTTTAGTCTATTTCACAAGGTTTTTATGACGATAT